>NW_028280788.1:300000-570000 GCF_059751285.1 Brachycentrus maculatus
CCGGTAGACAGAAGTAGTCGGTGAGTGGTTATTTACTAACATTACTAATATCAATTAAAATGTTTGACCACAAAGTAAATGCTTTGAATATAAATAATATAATAAATATATTGCTTATTTTTTATTTCTGTATCACTGATTTTTTTTTCTTCTTTTTTTGGTGCGAGGTATTTCTTTGACTTGTGCGATGTATTTAATCCACTTTGTATGGACGATGGCCCTTTGTTTAATGGTCCACCTATCATTGGGTAATTTTTTTCGCTTTTTATTTACGACCACGTTCCGAGATTGGTGCTAAGGTGCTATTATCTTCATTACGACAGGGTGATAGATCCTAATATCGAGCTATTTTTACTTACTTATGTTTTTTTTTAAAATATAATTCATAACCTTCTCCTCTAATTATCTTTCCCGGTGCTGATTTAAGACACCGCAGATTTTTTTAAGCAAATTGTTTTTTTTTAAATCATTTTAATTTTCACCTTTTTTAACGTTTAGTCCTATCGCTTAGAAAAAGAAACGAATCATGTCAGCATGAGGGTTCAAACAACGGACCTTAGGATCACATCTTATTCCATAAAATATGATTGTGGCGTTAAATACAATATGTATGTAAATACTAAAAAAAATATACCCAGATTTATTTCAATTTTTGAGCACTCTTTAGAGAAAATGCGCCTGCAGTACCGTACACGTGATAGAAGTGAAACTTCTTCAAAATTAAATGGTAAGAGAGATTTAAAGTGAGAGAACAGAGAGAAAGAGCATCTGAAATAAAATACAACAATGCAAAATTTGAAAAAAAAATCTATTTACACTGTCATTGATTGGTGCTTCAATTGGTGATAGCTAAAATATGAGATATACATATCGCTCACTCCTTTCAACAACGTCATATATCAAAAATCGTCAATTTTCAGTTGTGCATGTTTTCGGAATGCCCAGAAATGTACTATATTCCAAGAAAAGCGGCATATTTTTTACTTAATATTTACCCGCTACAGGGCAGTAAGTGTTATTTTTGCATTTTGAAGAAAAGGGATTGTTTAATTATTTTTTTTAACATTCTAAATTGTTTTCAAATGGAGTAAAAACATTCAGGTTTTACCTAAAAAGATCTGTTGCACAGTAAAAAAGTTCAACAAGTAGCTTGATATTTATTTTTAGTACATCGTATTATATTTTTAAACTTTCAAAACGTTCTCTTGAAAAATCAAGTTTTTTGATAACTGACGTTGTGATAAGCGATATGTCCGTGATTCGATATTATCGATTACTGAAACGCCGCCTAAGAAGTTAAACTTAAAAAAAATCTTCGATTTCAAACTAGAAACTTGTCAGATCGATTTTTGCGAAATAACCAACGAACACATTTTATTATTTCAATCAGTTGTGCTATTTACAATAGTATACTTTAGTCACAATTCGCGCGAGTTTTTCTACGAAAATACTAACTGACGCATCCGGCAACGTGCTCATTTCCGGTTCAACAGTTTAAATGGCCACTCACGCTTCGGAATCCACCGTTCATATGTACACACGGTAGCAGCTGATTGACCGGTAAATGTGAAAAATTCGCAGAAATCGTGTATTTTTTTTCAGATTGAGACCCTCTTATCATGAATGATATACATATTTACTTATACTCCGAGTTATGTTAACATACATGCCATTACGTAGAATATCGGAAGTTTAACCCATAACTCTGTGTTAAGGCAGGATTTTCGATAGCCCGCAGCTTAATTTTCTTTAAACCCAGGTAATATTGAACGATTGTCCGCCTCCGTGGTGTAATGGTCAGCGTGTTTAGCTACCGTGCTGGAGGTCCCGGGTTCGATTCCCAGGGGGGGTGAAAATTAATATTAGTGATTTTACACTGTAATATTTATTTAATATTACCCTGGACTGGTTCCTGAGCGCAAGAGTGATCACCTTGCCTTCATGTAAGTAATGATCAAGATAACACTGCGTCAATTCGATGCAGTGCCCTATGCACTATAAGGTGCGGGTAAGGGTTATAAGTAATATTGAACGAAAAAAAAAAGTTGCTCAAAACACCGTTTTTGTGTTGAAAAGAGTTTTTTAAGAAACATTTTTTTCTCTGAATAAATATATGATTTTGAAAAAGAAAGAGTTATTGAAAGGTAAGGAGTCAAAAAATGAATTCATATGTACAACATTTTGAGTGTGTCCAAATACTTGTTCACAGATGAAATCCAGGATTTGGATCTCACATACTAATATAAGAGTTTCACAATTGAAATCCAGGATTTGGACCTCACATACTAATATAAGAGTTTCTGCTTAATAAAGAGCTTCTTTACATCTCACCAATAGATGTCTCTAGTGAAGTTCTAGTGATTCAAGAACAAGGTTTCTAAATTGGTTCATATACATAGAACTTCCAAGAATTTGAGTAGTATGGTTGTCAATAATGGGTAGAATTGGTGAATGTCACACGTGTGTAAAGTGATCACTTAAACCAGCCTATGACGGTCGTCAGCCCCCTAAATGCCCAGACTTCCATATTCTTCTTCATCTTTGATGAGATGTCAAAAAATAATATAATTCATAGGTATTCTTTAAATAATCTAAATTTATATATACATATATACATACACCGTTACAAATCACATTAATTTTTTTTATATTGTAACGAATGATATTGGCCGATTCGGCGCCCTCATCCGGTTAAAATAATTATATTCTCTAGTAAAAACAAAAAAACTAAAAAAACTGGTGTCAAAAAACCCATAGCAAACGTCTAATGAGATTTCCTGTAATAATTTATGCTGATGAAAGGAGTGGGCGACATGTCGCTCACTCCTTTCAAGAACGTCATAAATCAAAAATTTTCAATTTTCAGTTGTGCGTGTTTTCGGAATGCCCAGAATATGTACTATATCACAGCAAAAGAGGCATATTTTTAACTCAATATTTACCCGCTACAGGGCAGAAAATGTTGCTTTTGCATTTCGAAGAAAAGGTTTTATTTAATAATTTTTTGAAATATACTAAATATTTTTCAAATGGAGAAAAAACCTTCAGGTTTTACCTAAAAATATAAGTTGCACAGTAAAAAGTTCAATAAGTGGCTTGATATTTATTTTTAAAACATTGTGTTACATTTTTAAACTTTAAAAACGTTCTCCTGAAAAATCTTTTTTTTTATTTATGACGTTCTTGAAAGGAGGAAGCCCATGTATAAAGTGATCCTTTAAACCAGCCTATGGTGACATGTCGTAAGTCCTGTAAAATACCCAGACATCCATATTCATCTCCACAAATAATATTTTGAGAGATTTAAATATTTTTAATAATCGTTTATTCAGATTATGATTAATTAATTTCACGATTAATTTCACGATTAATTTCACGATTATGTAGGTTTGTGACTTACCACACACGAATTTCCAAATTTCAGTCGTTCGTAATAAATACTCGTCGTTTTCGAAGGAATTCGAAATCCTTGCCAAGTATGTGAAATGCATTTTCACTTTGTGGATCTTTGTCGTTTTCACCCAAAAATGATCTATTCTTGAATCAAATTTAAACACGTGGTAATTTTAAGACATTTCTACACAAATTACAAACACAATTTTAAGACATTTCTACACAAATTACAAACACAATTTTAAGACATTTCTACACAAATTACAAACACAATTTTAAGACATTTCTACACAAATTACAAACACTTAAAGAGATAATCTAGAACAGGTTGTTAAAAATAATATTAATATTACACAGTTTTTAGTGAGAAATCTTATCATCGCTCCGACTCTTCGCAGGGGTAGGCATAGAGAATAGAACGCCACAACAATCTGTCTTTGCACACAATCCTTTATCTCATGGTATATGAAATATTTGATCACGCCAAGCTTTCCTCTGTTTTTCTCTACGTCTGTTACAAATCACATTTGCCTCATATTAAGGTAAAGTGTGTTGAGATGGTTTGAGCGTGTTTATCGAATGAGTGAAAAAAGAACATCTGGGTATTTACAGGACTTACGACCTGTCATAGGCTGGGTTAAGTGATCACTTTACACACTTTTAACATTCACCAATTCTTCTACCCATGATCGACAATCATGCTACTCAAATTTTAGACTATGATAGATCGTAAGCCCTGTGAATGCCCAAACTTCCATATTCTTCTTCATCTTTATTGAGATGTCATTTTTTTTACATAACTTCTAAGTGGGTCTTTGCAACTATTATTATTTTTAAATATGTTTAAGATTGTGATTTAAATAAATGTTTACAATTTACGTTTTTATAATTTTTTAAAAAGATAGGTAATTCAGATTTGTGAACAAGTATTTGGACACACTCAAAATCTAAAGTGAAGAAAGGATAGTAAAATACATTGTCTTTTCCATCATTTACTATCCTTTCATAGCACCTAATGGCTTTGCCGCATTTTTATAAATAAATAAATATTTTTAAAATAAATCTCAGCAGGTGTTTACCGGGTTTATTTTTGCATCGGTATGCGCCGCTGCCATTTTTTACTGTTATAAGAATACACCTTCTCGGAATCTGCCTGATGTGTTTAGTAAATGCACCCACGACATTAGTGCATCGAGTAACGAGTATGAATCGGTTATAAAATGCAATGAACGTGTCCTCTTTTTAACTCAACGTAATTTATTCAAATACACAAACCAGCACAGATTATATTGTAATATTTGTAAACCCGCTCGTGGGTTTTACGGTATATCTGTTAAAATAATCATGTCATTCCACAAAGTTAATGCCGAATCAATAAATAATATAGAGCATATCTCGGTTCTGTGCATAAATCCAGTTTCTCATATTCCGTATTTGTTCGTTTTGTGAGATACGACGTATTGTTTTGAATCTATTATCGTATCTATTTTAAACAAATATGGGAATAGTTTTTTAAGAATATATATATATTGAACATTCAACGTAATTGAATTTTAAGCTTAAAACACCGCTTATAAATTTAAAAAAAAACATTTTTTTATGGAAATAAATATATGATTTTGAAAAGAAAAAAGAAGTCGTTAAAAAATATATAAAAAAAATATTTATCCGCCTAATTCCAATAAATGTTCTAAGAAAAAGCCCGCAGACAATACGTGTGGCTTGTCGCGCAGCCGGTCACGTACTTGCTTTGTATATTTGAGATTTTTTTTTTAAAATTCTTTTGCATTTCACAAAATATATTAAAATTACAAGTACAAAAATAAATACATAAGTATATAATTTTAATACAAAAAAAAGATCCCACAAAGGCATGGCCTGTGTGTGGGTATACATTTTATTTTGGGTTGTAATAAAAGGCGCTGGCAAGAACACAATAGATATCAGAAATAAAAGAAGACTGAAAGTGCTAATATAAACTACAAATATTTGATTTTTAACAGAAAACAAAAAATTAGAAAGATGGAAATGAAAATAGTTAGCAAATATGTAACATATGATTTCTGATAATATATTGTAGATCTATTTTTATAATAAATAATTTAAGCAAAATAATTTAAATTGAATCTAACTTTGGTAATTAATGTCTAACATATAATCTCTTAAATGTTTTCCGCAGATACTTTGTGACACATTTTATAAACTTTATAAAATTAATTAACTTTGTTTTCACCTTTTTTTGCTGTTGAAAAAAGTGGTGAAAACAAAGTTATTTAATTTTAAAAAGTTTAAAATATAGTCTTTTAGGAATGAATTAAAATTAAACAGTTTTGGAGCTATGAAAAATGAGTGTCTTTGCGCGAGTCTGGATTTGCAAAAAGGGATGTCTAGTAAATTATCAATTTTTCGGCTAGATCTATGAATATTTTTCGGAAATAAATCTTCTCCCCCTCAACTTGGCCCAGGACCGGGAGGATTGGAGGCGAGTCGTGCACAAAGTCTTAGGGTCCCAGGAGATCAATATGACGAAACATATACCAGATTGACACTATCGGTGTTGGGTATTTTCCTCCGTCAGACCATTGTGCGTCCGTGACCCAATAAGGTGTGTATTTGGTATTTATGCAAATCGAAACGCCACCGGAATCCTCTCCATAAAGTGAACAGGAAGAATATTGTGTTGCATAAATGTGCACTGGCGGATGTGACGTTGATGTGCTTGTTATTATTTATGCATGATCGCAAATTGTCCACAATTTATGGGCGTCGTATTTATTGGTTGTTGAACTACAAACCTTAAATCATTGTTTAATAAATACACGTTAAATATATATGTTAATGCAATATATAAATATATCGCTCACTCCTTTCAAGAACGTCATAAATCAAAAATCGACAATTTTCAGCTGTGCATGTTTTCGGAATGCCCAGAAAATGTACTACATCCCAGCAAAAGCGGCATATTTTTAACTTAATATTTACCCGCTACAGGGCAGAATGTGTTGTTTTTGCATTTTGAAGAAAAGGTGTTGTTTAATTATTTTTTTAAATATACTGAATATTTTTCAAATAGGTTTTACCTAAAGAGATCTGTTGCACAGTCAAAAGTTCAATAAGTGGCTTGATATTTATTTTTAATACATTATATTATATTATTAAACGTTAAAAACGTTCTCCTGAAAAATCAAGTTTTTCGATTTATGACGTTCTTGAAAGGAGTGAGCGATGTATGTTAATGTTTTTTTATATATATTTTTCAATCAAATTACCCATTTTGGTCGAATATTCTACTTTTTGCGAATTAGAAATTTGAACGTCGATTTTCAACAAAGAAATAAGTAAGTACTTTATTCGATGAATTAGTCGAACGTAGAGCCTTGATCCTATAATATAAACGTAATAATGCTCATTGTTGTGTCACCAAAGAATTTATATTGTCCCTCAGTCTCTCACGTACGGCTATTGTCTGTCCCCAGGACTCTGTATCTTAATCAATGTCCTTTTCCCAAGATCACGTTTTTATTACCTTCAATACTACCTACCTTTTCGTATATATTACGCTAAAAACCATGTACTTAAAGGCAAATAGATACCTCGTATCCTAAGAAAAGAGCACCTCCGATGTTTGTTACTGAAATTTATTTTATTTATTAAGTATTAAAATCTAACACTGATTTTTAGTTTATTTATTGTACCTAACTGCAGACAGTTGGTAGAATTCCATATTGAATTGTTGGGTAATATATCCAAAATAAAACAAGATTTGTTGGATTGAATTCTACATTTATTAATGTATATGTTAATACGTGACGCGTTTCGTCTTCTTAGGACATTATCAAACACTCAAGACTGTTTTGTAATGTCCTAATAAGACGAAACGCGTCACGTATTAACATATACATAAATAAATGTAGAATTCAATCCAACAAACCTTGTTTTATTTTGGATATATTACCCAACTGATTTTTAGTCTACTAAATTGTATTTTATTATTTAAAACACATAAAAATAAAATTTGTGACAGTTGTTTCGCCTTTTTATGGCATTTTCAAACTAATGTGAAATCTATGGGTTTGTGAGGAAAGCTCTATTAAGCAGACTCTTTCCTTTTGTATGTGAAGTCCGAATCCCGGATTATATTCACACACATGAGAAACGCTTGAAAACATAATTTTGAATTTATTTTAGCTTTATAATTTGACCAGTTAATTTATTTACCACATTTTGATTGTGTCCAAATAAAATATAAAAAATAACTCCGAATTGGAGATAATCCAGATTTTTTAACAAGTTATTGGACACACTCAAAATGTTGTTAAAATTTATATATATAATATAAACTAACTAACTAACATCACGCCGCTTTCCCACAGCGGTACGCAGAGAGAATAGAACGCCATACCACTCTATCTTTGAAAGCATTATTCGCCTCTTCCACATTCAGCTTCTCCACATACATACCCGCCGATTATTTCGAGTTTTATATATTTAATACCCAATCGTACTAAATAAGTTATTTCCAAAAACAAAACAGATTTTTCCATACATTTATATTTTGATTTCTTCATCAAAACGTCTGTCACCACCAAGAGACCAGGAAATGAGAATGGTTCTATGAACTCATCTCTGTGCGAGCGTCACACGCGTACGTACTGCCGTCGTACCGCCATCCCGCTCCGGCGACATGTTCCCGCATCTGCCCGTCTCCGTCCCACTTCCGCCATGTGCCGACAGTCGAGGAGTCGAGATCGGCGCCTCCACATCCGAGATACTCCGGGCGCTGTGGTCAATATCATGTATTTTGACATCACTCTTCATCACGATGTTCAGTGGCTTTGCGTTTTGGCTCTCGATTGATGTGCAGTAAAACTACGATATGACGGACTAATCGGAGAGAGGGGGTGTCCGTTGAAGCCGAAATAGGTTCAAAATAAATTAAAAAAAACTTTTTTTCTTCTTCAATATGAACAATGTATTTTTAATTCAATTCAAACCCTCATTTCAATTATTTATTTAATTTAATTTCAATTAATTCAAATCAGCATCCAATGGTGCATAGGGCACTGCATCATATAAACGCAGTGTTATCTTGATCGTTAACACATGAAGAAAAGGTGATTAACCCTCGTTCTACATGTCCAAACTATCTGAACACACCATTCTTAATTTTATCGATAATGCTTATCTCAGCTTTGCATTTCTTCCTTATTTCACTATTTTAACATCTATCATTCATCGTTTTGTCGCACATTCTTCTGAGAGATCGCATTTCGACTGCATTCAGTCTGCTTTCATCCTTCTTTTGCCAACTCCATGTCTCACTTCCATACATTAGGGTTGGAACTAGGACTCAATATATTTTCCTGTACTCTTTTTCACACTAGGCTGATTTGATCGGAATCCTGCGATAAAAAATTTAATACATATTAATGTGGATTCATCACAAACTCGTCGATAGCCATTTGTTTAAGCCAAGTGTTACATACAATAAAAAATACAACGATGAAACACATGTTTCCAAATCGCGTTCTTTCTTGAAACGCACAATGGCTTGGCAGCAGTGTTTTATTTACAAAATGCGTTTTCACGATTGGAATATTTACAGAGAGTGTTGTATTGTAAACATAATAAAAATGCTTAGCTATACAAATCAAAATAACACACTAGCGCTACACTCAGAATGGGCTACAGTGCTTCTCAAACTGCATATAGTCTTTATACAAAAATCGAGCTGAATGCAATTTTGAAATCGGCCCTGCATGGAATTTTTTTTTTTAATTTCGTTAATTTGTTGAATGTTTTTCGCAGATTTTGGCACACTTTATAAAATAAAATTACTGTTGTTTTTAACCACTTTTTGGATTAAAAAGTGATTCAAACGTAGTAGTTTTATTTTATAAAGTTTATCTGCCAAAAACTTTCAGTAAATTATATTGGCGATTACAGCAATGAAGCAAAAATGACCCTGAAGACGAGAAGGTTCTTGTCAAAATCGGTTGGAGAAAGGTACCAATAAAAAGTGGTTAAAAACAAAGTAGTTTTATTGTATAAAACTCGCTTTTACTTACAACATTATGAGTGCGTCCAAATACTTGTTCAAAAATCTGGATTATCGCCAATTTCAGCTGTTATTTTTCATAATATTTTGTTGACATCTCAACATAGATGAAGAAAAATATGGAAGACTGGGCATTAACAGGGCTTCGTTTTTAATTCACAGTTTTGGCTTCACTCACTAACTTCCAAACAGATTACCATCTTCTTCGTGAATTACAATCTTCATGATGATTGGTTTGCTCCTGTCATTGTCCACCTGTCTCTATCCTCCGCTTATCTCTTCAAATCAGGCGTACTCGCGTAATGAATCCCGAACATGCGCCTGTAGCACCACATCTCAAACACCTCTAGCTGCCCCCGTTCTGCCTGCCCGATAGTCCACGTTTGGCTTCCACATTAAGAGTAAAAGATAACTATAAATATGTCTTATTCGCTAGGTAGGGTTTTAAGTAATGAGCCTTATTTAAACTAATAGTTTTAGAACCGCTGGTTCGCATAAAAATAGCTTTTGCATGGTGCAGTAAAACACGGATAGTTAAACTTTTAAAAACACGTATCCCTCTTGTATGCATTATTTAATAAGTTTTTTTGTGCGTCGTTGAACTTGGGTGGCCATGGGTATTTCATTTATATTTTTTAAGAAGTTCGTATTTAAATTTAATTTTTATACCTCTTGAGACGACATTTAATTTTTTGACGAATATTCTCAGTGAATGTTATTTTTTATAGTTTGTATAAGACATTTGAATTAAGGTTAAATAGGCTGTTTCTTAATTTTATACAAATTTTAAATCATATCGTAAATTATATTGACCTTCATCAAAATGTCGTAGTGGATTGGAAAATACAAAAATAAGTCAAAATTATTTATCGCTCCCTCCTTTTAACAACGTCATATCGCTCACTCCTTTTAAAAACGTCATAAATCAAAAATCGTCAACTTTCAGTTGTGCATGTTTTCGAAATGCCCAGAAAATGTACTATATCTCAGCAAAAGCGGCATATTTTTAACTTAATATTTACCCGCTACAGGGCAGAAAGTGTTGTTTTTGCATTTCGAAGAAAAGGTATTCTTTAATATTTTTTTTAAATATACCAAATATTTTTCAAATGGAAAATAAACCTTCAGGTTTTACCTAAAAAGATCTGTTGCACACTAAAAAGTTCAATAAGTGGCTTGATATTTATTTTTAAAACATTGTATTATATTTTTAAACTTTAAAAACGTTCTCCTGAAAAGTTTTTTGATTTATGACGTTCTTGAAAGGAGTGAGTGAAATATAAAAAAATCAGTTTTTCAGGTTCGAGATCGTATTTAATGTTTAAAAATATAATACAATGTATTCAAAATAAATATCAAGCCACTTATTGAACTTTTTACTGTGCAACAGATCTTTTTTAGGTAAATCCTGAAGGATTTTTCTCCATTTGAAAAATATTTAGTACTTATATTTAAAAAAAACTAATCTAACACTTTCTGCCCTGTATTAAGTTAAAATATGCCGCTTTTGCTGGGGTATAGAAATTTTCTGGACATTCCGAAAATATACACAACTGAAAATCGACGATTTTTTATATATGACCTTGTTGAAAGAAGTGAGCGATACTTATAAAAGTATAAATGAATATTTATATTTAATTATCCCTTACTCGGTTTATTGGTAATTCAAGTTGTGCATATAACATTACACGACCGTTAACTATTACCGTTATTATTAAACCGCTAATTGACAACATTAAAATGTTGGGCTACTTGCATACTGGCAAGTGTCGAGATATCGATAAGCAAGGAAAGTTTTTTTTTTTAATATAAATTTATTAAACAGCTAGGCCTCCATTTTAAAGTGCCTCGGCGGAGTTTTTCCGAGAATTTTTTTGTAAACTTATTTTAGTATCAGGTGAGACTTGAACCGTGTCAACAGTTTCTTTATTTAGGCCAGTGGCTCTAAACCTTTTACATCAGCGAGTGTTTTTGCCTAGAATTTTCACTCATGAATTACATGAAATTAATAATAATAAAAATAAAACCCTTATCCGCACCCCAATGGTGCATAGGGCATTGCTTCATATAAACGCAGTGTAATCTTGATCGTTTACACATGAAGGAAAGGTGATCAGCCCTCCGCTTCAGGTACCAGTCCAGGGTAATATTGAATAAATATTACAGTGAAAAATTCACTTATATTTATTTGACCCCCCCTGGGAATCGAACCTGGGAACTCCAGAATGGTAGCCGAGTGTGCTGACCATTACACTACATAAAATTATAGTAACTTCAAACATAAAGAGTAATTCCACTCACGAGTAGGCATAGGCTATGAAATTTAAAAAGTTGAAGCCTGAGTAGGGTCATGATAAGCGGTGTTGCATAAGCCGTAGCTAGATTTCAGAGTCACTCAAGGTAATTTAAAAAAAAAACTTTTTACATCAGGCGCCTGGTCGGTACATCGATAAGCAAGGAAACTTTTTTTATCAATTTAAAAACATCTAGGCCTCCATTTTTTTAAACGTAACTCGGTGGACTTATTCCGAGAATCTTTTTGTTAACTTATTTTAGTATTTAGACAGTTTCCTTATTTAGGCCAGTGGCTCTAAAACTTTTTACATCAGGCGCCTGCTCGGTACCTGAATAAATAAAGTGGTCAGGTCGAAGTTATCAGTGGGTATGTATGAGGAGATGCATGAATGTTGAAGAGACGTAGATGTTTGCAAAGACAGATTGGTTTGGCAATCTATTTTCTCTGCATATCCCGGCGGAGATGCGGCATTTAGTTACTTTGTTAGTTAAATACTAATTTATGATTTTTGCATTTGTGAAGTTTGTGTCGGGTTGTGGTCCCGTGGTTAGTGTCGCCGACTCTTGGGTCAGTTTCTCGGTTCGAACCCACTGTACCACAATTTGATACCTATTCCAAATAATGAGCCGCTTAGGCTCACAGAAATGGTATGAAATTGGAGTATTTTTGTAAATAATAAAATCACAAATATTTCTCTTTTATTTTTAAAAAAGAGGTTTCTACGGCTAGTATAAACTTTCATTTAGCTTTTATTTCACCGCAATTTTTCAATTACTAAAGGATGGCACATATTTGACTTTTCTGAAACTGAAAAAAGCTTATCTTCGAGATTCTTAAATGATTTTCTAACTCCAAAATGTAATACTAAACAATTTCAACAAAACTCCAAATATTTGGGAATTAAATATTTCAATAAACTCCCTAAAGAAATTAAAAAAATAGAAGATATAAAAATTCTTATGAAAAAAATTATGCCTATTACATATAAATCTTTAAAAAAATATAAAAAAGACTATTATACGATTAATTATATAAAACATTAAACCTTGAGTGTAAGTCCCTCTCCAAGCACAAGAGCTCAGTCTCTTTTTTGGAGAGGCACAGCGAATCTAAAACTTAAGTTTGTCATATGTATAAATGTGCACCTTCTATCTTAACCTTCAAAAAACGCCTGAAACATCATTATCTTACCTTAGAACCCTAACTGTCCATCTCCTCCTCCCCTGACCCCTCCTCTCTTTCTTAAACTTGCTACCGAATTCTACCTATTTATCATTAGAATCCTAGAATACTTTTTTGTCTAATTGTTAATTAATTGTTTTTTAGTTTTTTGATAAAATCTATTACATCAGACAATAATATGTATTAACTTTTAAAAACGTCTGAGACATTACTATCTGTCATTAGAATCCTAACTGTCGATCAAACCTCCTCCCTCTACCTCCTTCCCTAAATTCCTTCTTCCTTTGCCCTCCTTATTATCGTCTTTTGTTAATTTATGTTTCTTTTTAAATGTCAATTTGTAATTTATGTTTTTTTTAATTGTTCAAGTACTATCTGCCCACTGATTGCAAACGGCTATATATGGTATCAAACGTTTTGATCAATATCACTAGTCCGTCTTTGGTCGGTTGGAAGATATTGCTTTTTAGCAATAAGCCCGCCAATGTACTTTTTATTTTCTGTACATGAAGTTTAAATAAATAAATAAATAAAAATGTTTAGAAATTGTATTATGTTGTACTTAAAAATGTAACTATATTAAATAAATAAAAAATTAAATAAAAATGTTGTCCCCCCTCTATAGAAAAAACCATAGCGCGCTAGGCTACCATGCTGGAGGTCCCGAGTTTGATTTCCAAGAGGATCAAAATAAATTACAACGATTTTTCAGTCTGATGTTTATTCAATATTACTGGTACCTGAAGCGGAAGGCTGATCACCTTTCCTTTGTGTTTTTAACGATCAAGATAACACTGCTTTATACGATGCAGTGCCCTATGCACCATTGGGTGCGGATAAGGGTTAGGGAATTTATATGCAAAATGGAAACTAAAAATGAGAATACAGAATACATATTATGTAGTATTAGGAATTTTTAAATTTTGTTGTACTTAAAAATGTAACTATATTAAATAAAGAAAAAAAAAAAAGAAAAAAAAATATTGTTATCAGTTATTTAACTTACAACATTTTGAGTGTGTCCAAATAACTTGTTCACAAAATCCTGATTACCTCCAATTACAGGAGTCATTTTCATATTATTTTTTGACATCTCATCAAAGATGAAGAAGAATATGGAAGTCTGGGCATTTACGGGGCTGACGACCGTCATCGGCTGGTTTAAGTGATCACTTTACACACGTGTAACATTCACCAATTCCACCCACTATTGACAACCACACCACTCAAATTCTTGGAAGTTCTATATATATGAACCAATTTAGAAACCTTGCTCTTGAATCACTAGAACTTCACTAGAGACATCTATTGGTGAGATGTAAAGAAGCCCTTTATTAAGCAGAAACTTTTATATTAGTATGTGAGGTCCGAATCCTAGATTATAATCACACACATGAGAAACGCCCGAAAATACCATTTTCATTTTTATTATTTAAGCCTATATTTTTTATTATTTAACTTTATTTAAGTTATTTAACTTTTATGGTCCGTGAGATTACAGTTTCTGCACGTTGTACCAACCTATAATTTGTCGTTTTCCATTGATGCGTGAAGTGCATAAAGCTTACTGTAATCATTTACTCCGATCAGACACAATCTAATCCACTTTTCCAATCCCCATCAAACCCCAATCCGCAGTTCAGCTGAGTCACTTCTCACATTTCAACCGCTGGTTTCCAGTTGACCAAACGTTCGAAAACTGGTTCAGTTTATAGTTAACGCGAACTCTCGGGTATCTCCGTATTAATTTCATGAGAAAATTGTATTTTAAGCTTGTGTTTTGGTTTGATGTTTGTTTTACACTACCCTTGTTTGAGTATAGTTTGCCAACAGTTGAGCTTTTTGTATCGGATTTGTCTGCACTAGTGGAACATTGTTTCCCAACTTTTTGCTCATTTTAAATAAAAAATATACGTAATAGTTGCGCGTTTATTATTATTTTTAAATCAAAACAGATTGGAAATCGTACTAAGTAAAATTTTAGTTAAAAATGGATAGGTTTTACCACAAAGTGACTGCCGAATCATTCAATGAAAAGATTGTAAATCGATGATAGAAAAAAAATGGTGAAAATATTTCTTGTATTCGGAATATCGAGGAACGATAATAAAATATTTCATAATAATAAAATATTTCATTAAAAAAATCACGGATGCTACAGAAAGATAACACGATTCGAAGGCATGGCCTAGGTGACGTTGTCCATGATAGAAGGACCTACAACCTGATTAAGAGCTGACCCCAACAGTCCACAAAGACGATAAGTTCGTATGTAGCCAGTAAGAAGAAGGAATATCTAGGAGCGAATAGATTTTCCGTTAACCCGGTTGCTGGTCAAATAAAATTCATGTGAAAAAAACTTATATTTAAATAGTTTTACTAACCGTTTTAATGCCGAAGAGCGCGATCGCGCTCCTAGATAGTATCGAAAATGAATGGCATTAAAACGCTTAACTACTAATTCCATTATAATATACTATATGTGTTGATGGAGCGATCGTTCTAGGCTCTCGTTTGGGCGATTTTGTTTTTTATTTGATTGTGTGCACGAAAAAAAAACATCGAATAAAACTTTTCCATCATCACACCATCGATCTACGATCCGTATAACCCTGCAACAATCACCACTATGGGAAAAATAAACCACTTTGTTTTCCTGTTTTTGTGAATTGTCTTGTATGACCGAAGTAGTCGATTCTGTATGCACCAAAACAAGCGAACAACGAATGCAGCTCTGTCTAATAATAAACCGATGTTATATACCGCCCTATACATAATATACGGTACTGGGTGTCACATGCAATTAGTTCAGGCAAAATATTTACATGCAATTTTTTTTAACTGGATGTTTTTCATGTAAAGTTAAAAAAAATATTCAATAAATTTGTAAGATGGTGTCATCCCTCTCAATACCTGATGGTGAATAGGCCACTTTATAACACTCTTCTTATCATTCATCGTTCACTTTGTGTAATACCACTTAAAAACACTAATTCGTGACTACCGAAGTAGTGTTTTTAATGATAAAGAGAGTGTTATATTACCGTACCAAGTTATCAATGCTTTTAATATATAAAAAATAAGGCACTTCATACTACTCTCCTTATCATTTATCGAGAGTTTTATATTGCCATACCACAAAGTCATTTATGCTTTTAAAATACAAAATATAGGGCACTTTATCGTTAATTTTATCCAGGAAAAGTGGATCAGTCCTGCGATTCAGTTCCTTGGATTTAGGATAGGGATATATCGCTCACTCCTTTCAAGAACGTCATAAATCAAAAAACTTGATTTTTCAAGAGAACGTTTTTAAAATTTAAAAATATAACACAATATATTCAAAATAAATATCAAGCCACTTATTGAACTTTTTACTGTGCAACATATATTTTTAGGTAAAATCTGAAGGTTTCTTCTCCATTTGAAAAATATTTAGTATATTTAAAAAACAATTAAACAAAACCTTTTCTTCAAAATTCAAAAACAACATTTTCTGCCCTGTAGCGGGTAAATATTAAGTTAAAAATATGCCTCTTTTGCTGGGATATAGTACATTTTCTGGGCATTCCAAAAACATACACAACTGAAAATTGACAGTTTTTATTTATGACGTTCTTAAAAGGAGTGAGCGATATGTTAAGAGTGCTTGAGCTTTAAGTGAAGGACATTACACTCCTTTCACAGATATTTTACCTGTATTTTTCAAAAATAATTCAAGTTAAAAAAAATGAAAATAATAAAATTGAGGTAACATATCTGTGAACAGTGTGTACTATCATTTTGGAAACGACTTTGGAGGAGTAATGGTCGGAAGAAAAATTATAATAGCAACAATATCTAGGATACTAGAGAAAATACTAAGGAATGAGGTTTGATGGACAGGATTCTAATGATGGATAGTAATGTTTCAGACGTTGGGGTTTGAGTACATTGCTGGAGATGGCAGTTGCTGCAGACAACTCACAGAGTCTGTGAAGATAACACTTCGTGTTAGCATCTCGTTTGACTACTACTACCATCACGCCGTTTCCCCTCAGGGGTAGGCAGAGAGGATGGAACGCCACACTCTTCTGTCCTGACATACACTCCTCGCCTCCTTCACATCCATACATCTAGTCATACATGCCCTCCAATTACGCAGACTTTTGACGCCGCCAGATTTTAGGTTCTGATTGATCTGATCGTGCCAAGTCTTTTTCGGTCGTCCTCGTTCTGTTTTCCCTCTCACATTTGCCACAAATATTTTCTTAGTCATTCTCTCGCTATCCATTCGCTCCACATGTCCATACCACCGCAAAGAACTCTTCCTAATCTTTTCAATTATTCCTCGTTCAGCCTTACATTCCTTTCTTATATCTTCCTTTTTGATTCTGTCATACAATGATTTTCCACACATTCGTCTGAGGGAGCGCATTTCGAAAGCGTTCACTCTGCTTTCATCCTTCCTTTGCCAGTTCCATGTTTCGCTTCCATACATTAGTGTCGGTACCAGCACGCCGTTGGGAACCGCTAGCTTCTCGTTTGAGATTTAAAAAAAAAACGCGTTGGAGAGGTTTCGTTTACATTATTTTGAGTGTCCAAATACGTGGATTATCTCCAATTGTAGTTTCTGCTCAATAAAAAGCTTCTTTACATCTCACCAATAGATGTCTCTAGTGAAGTTCTAATGATTCAAGGACAAGGTTTCTAAATTGGTTCATATATATAGATCTTCCAAGAATTTGAGTAGTGTGGTTGTCAATAATGGGTAGAATCGGTGAATGTTACACGTGTGTAAAGTGATCACTTAAACCAGCCTATGACGGTCGTCAGCCCTGTAAATGCCCAGACTTCCATATTCGTCTTCATCTTTGATGAGATGTCAAAAAATAATGGGTTTCGTTTGTTTGGCCACTGGTTTCGGCGGACCCGCTATTATATAACGCAGAGTCGCGCACAGCCGTGTGTTGCATGGCGCGGGAAATAACCCGCCGCGGGAGGAATGACACGGAGCCAGACAGACGCGGCTGGCGCGGATCTCCTTGGCTCGGTTCCGGGCTGGAGAGCCCGAGGAAACTCGAGGAAAACACATCTCCTTCCCCAAATACTAACTAACTAACTAACAAACATTCTTTGCCTCTTCTACATTCATGCATCTCCTCGTACATACCCGACGATTATTACGACTCCCGACCCGGCCGCTTTCAAGTATTTGACATACCTGATTGTGCCAAGGTTTCCTCGGTCAAAATACTATTAGGTTTATACAGTTAATCGGAAAACGAATATTTGGATAGGGGAAAAAATTAAGTTTTACATAGTAAATATCTTCTTCAAACCCTTATCCGCACCCCAATGGTGCATAGGGCACTGCATCATATAAACGCAGTGTCATCTTGATCGTTAAAATTTAAACGTTGTGTTTCACTCTCTCACGCTGCTCGCTGATAGTGTGTGAAGGAGACGTGTATTGACCAGTGCTTACTATTTGTTATTTTATTATTATTTTATGTTTAAGACTTTTTTTCTCTTTGAAGTAAAATATACGGTGAATTGCATTGGTGCTGCAATATGTTGTACGATATTGAATGTATGGAATATCTCCGGAAGGTGATCCGGTGATATTCCATACACCGGATGCTTATGAATGTTGACAAATCCAATGTCACCGTTTTTTAAAGAGATAAATGTAGAGCTGGGTGCAAAATAGTAATAATTGGGGAAATTTTAAAACGCAAAAACAAAATAATAATTTTAATAAAAATAAATTATATTGCCAACAAACATAAACTATCAATAATATTTCATTTTTAATAAGTCCCTCTTCAAGCACAAGAGCTTAGTCTCTTTATTGGGGAGAACTGCGTTATTAATTTTAATACTGTAAAAGTAGAAATGTGTAGAAAATGAATGAAAATTATGAAAAAAACTTATGTTACTACATTAAATAAAAAAATATCACGAATCACGACGATGAGACCAAATAAAAACCTAATAAATGGCATATTTAAACAATTTTTTACCGTTTTCAATCAAACGCCTATGGTTTTCGCCTCTTTATTGTGTACTTACTTACATAACTGAATAAAAAATATCAGATACACTCCTTTCCAAAGAGATATTTAAAAATTAGCCAATATTCATTGTCCGGTTAGTCCGGTTAAAAAGCGTAACAGTCAGGAATTCAACTCTCCACCCAAGTATCCACACTTCTTTCTGACTTTATTCTGGAACTGTTGTCTAAATCCCTAAAATTATAAAGGTTAACGCATTTAAACTATGAAAATTTTATTATTTTACTGTCAACTATTTTTTTATTATTTTTTTTGTAAATAAAATTAAAACTATCCTCTCACTTGGTAACTGTGAAACAAAATATAAATTAAACATCATTATAAAACTCAATTATATATTTCAATCAAATCAATGTCATGAAATGTCAATCAAAGTCGTACCAACTGGCAAATAAAACTTCTAAACGTGGATCGCTGTTTTTATCTTCCAAATAAAATAATAACTCTTAACATTACTTCAAATCGTTTGAATATTTTCATAAAAATTGTAAAATTAATAACAAAATTAATTCGTAATTTTTTTTTGGATGGAATTTCATGTTACCCAAGAGATCAAAGTTACCCAGATTGTAAAAAACCAAATATTAATAATATATCGCTCACTCCTTTCGACAACGTCATATATCAAAAAACTTGATTTTTCAGGATCGTTTTTAAAGTTTAAAAATATAATAAAATGTATTAATAATAAAT
The DNA here is from genome assembly GCF_059751285.1 of Brachycentrus maculatus. Taxonomy (NCBI): domain Eukaryota; kingdom Metazoa; phylum Arthropoda; class Insecta; order Trichoptera; family Brachycentridae; genus Brachycentrus; species Brachycentrus maculatus. The sequence continues at coordinate 319,679 of NW_028280788.1, forward strand.
ATCAAGCCACTTATTGAACTTTTTACTAGGCATCAGATCTTTTTAGGTAAATCCTTAATGTTTTTTCTCGATTTGAAAAATATTTAGTATATTAAAAAAAATAATTAAACAATACTTTTTCTTCAAATGAAAAAATAACACTTTCTGTCCTGTAGCGGGTACATATTTAGTTTAAAATATGCCGCTTTTGCAGGGATATAGTACATTTTCTGGGCATTCTCAAAACATGAAACACACAACTGAAAATTGTCAATTTTTGATATATGACGTTGTTGAAAGGAGTGAGCGATATGAGGTAGCTTTTAAGATGTGATAAAGCCGCAAAAAGGACTGTATGATTGAAGATTCGCATTTTTCTTTGCCTTTTTTTTAGCTCGATGGCAAAATGTACGGCGCCTCGGATCTTTCCGATCCGTACGTGGTGATGCCAAGTTGAAAAAAAACTAGATTCTTTACAAGAATATGTATCTATGTGTAAAAAGTGGACTTTTATTTTTTTTAAGGCTCAATATACGATATATCGCTACTTCATTTTCTTTGAGGCCCAGTATTCGTTAAGTCGCAGCTAAATCGCTCTAAATCCAGGTAAAATTTTACTTTAATTAAAGAAAACACTTCGTTTTTTACCACTTGAGTTTTATTATGGACTACATGTTTCAGAAGTTAAACTTCCATCATTCAGGTCTGTATAATAGTTATTATACAGACCTGAATGATGGAAGTTTAACTTCCGAAACATGTAGTCTATAATAAAACTCAAGTGGTAAAAAACGAAGTGTTTTCTTTAATTATTGTAACATGTCTTACTACAAAGTTAATGCCGAAACAATAAATAAAATTTTACTTAATCGTTTTTTTTAAACACTGTTTAAGCATTGAAAAAATAATTTTTTCTTCAATATAATGATATGGCTTTGAAAATAGAAGAGTTATAGAAAGAAAATCAGTTATAAAAATACATAAAAATATGTTTTGGATATCCAATATACATTCTTTAGAAATATCGGGCGCGAAAAGACGTGTGACCTCTCCGGTGGTCGGCCGGTGATCGAATTCTGTTTGCGTTGTATCCTCTTAAACCCAGGTAACATTTGACGCAATTAAATTTTTTTGCTGTAAATACGGTTTTCGTATTGAAAAATTAAGTTTTTTTTCAAAATAAATATATTGTTTTGAAAAGAAAATAGTTTTTGAAAGGTAAAAAAGGAGGAAATAGGTAAAAGCATTTTTAACATTGTGGTTTTAATGATTACTAAATTCAAATCAATTATTATTTCAATTAAATTCAATTTATTCAAAAATTAATATATATACATTACAAACTAACATTTAAGGCGTATACATTAAAAAAAAAACAAATTAAAAAGTAAGTAAGAAGACTCTTGTTAAATGTGTAGGAGAATCCCGCTTCGGAAGGCTCCTTCGGACACATGGAACAGATCAATATCCAATGTGATATTGTTCAACACAGCGGTAGCTCTTCCTACAGGCATAAACATCGGCAGGTTGGTCCTGTGTATATGATAAGGAGAGTGTTATTATTATTATTGTTCAAAAAACTTTGAGTGGCCTTTTGAAGGAGACATTCAATCATTTTAGGCGTTTTTTACGGTTTATTTAATTATACACATCCGTGTGTGCGACGAACAGGAACTGAGGATTACAAAAAAAGGATATGTGCAACGAACGCATTAATATTCCGTTCTCACTCCTCTCTTTCTCTCCTCCATCCTCTCTTCCCCCATCGCCCGATCCCGGGCATCCTGTCAGCTGGAAAGATTACCCCGATAACACATTTGTGCGGTTTGTAAATATATATGTGTGTTAAGTTTAGTTCGAGGTTGGCTTCCCTAGTAGCGGTAAACGCTATCGGCAGACGCTCTTATATTCATTAACCCTTACTGGTCCAATCTCGAATCTCATTCGACATCGTTTTTTTCCTCTTAGGTCCCATGTCGGATGTTATTCGACATTTTTTCATCATTAGTTTTATTAATTTAAATTCCAATTTTACATTTTTGTCGCTCGTATCTATTACAACAGTATGTGGAGATAAATACAAAATATTTTTTTCCAATTGGAATGTAAGTGTCTACCTAGATTTTTAAATTAATTTTGGGGGACCGGAAAGGGTTAACATATTGGTTACGGTGAAGTTTGTTAGGGCCCAATATCGATAAATCGCAACTTCAGTTTCTTTAAAACAAGGTAACATTTGACGTAATTGATTTTTTTTGCTTGAAATACTGTTTTTGTATTGAAAAATAAAGTTTTTCTACGAAATAAATACCATAAGTACTTATATGGTTCTGAAAACTAGAGTTATTAAACGGGAAGGAGTTGAAAAAAATGGTAAAAATATTTTTATATACACATTTTAAAAATCGTCAAATTCCAGTATAATAATAATAATAAATTTGGATAACTTATATAGCGCCATTTTCATAAAATACTACCTCAAGGGCACAATTTTTAAATATGTACATATTTAAAAATTGAATTGCGCACATTAATTCTTTAAGGCTTTAAGATCTTAGCCTTAGAGCGCTTGTGCACTACACGCAATTTTACCGTCCGACAGGCCTTTTTTTTTTTAAATAAAAACGACGACGACAGTTTAGCGCGATCGAATTTACGCGCACCGTGATCACGGACCGATCAAGCGTACCGATCCGAAGAAAGATGGAAAAAAGCATAAGCCAATCCAAGCCAATCATCGTTTTAAAACGCTAACTGACGTGCCGGACGATAAAATTCCGTGTGATTCCGTAGTGCACAAACGCCCTTAAGGTTGAAATCTCAGTCGTTTAAATTCAGAATGTAAACTGGTATTTATTTTTTTTATTAGAATATATCGCTGGTTAAATTCTAAAGGGCTACAAAGCAAACAAAAATAAATTAAACTCTTTACCCCAAAAATAGGATCTAAATCGTCAACATTTTCAAATTCGAACTCAAATTAGAAATATCCATTTGAAATGAGCCAGTTACGTTAAATCATTGAAAAAATCGCGTAATTCATCCATTAATGGAGCCGTCTGCCGCTCGCGATCGACGCTAGTAGGAAAGTGAACCTTTACATGAGTTGACACGGCGTAGAGCACAATACCGTATTGTGTATGCTAACCGCGCTTAAGTGCCGTCTCCGTTGGACCAAATTTTGCAAGACCTAAATAATAATAAAAAAATCATAATATATCTATCAATCTGATAGCCTATATAGTTTTCTAACAACATACGATATATTACAATGATAGACGTCATCGGATCTTACAGAAAAAAATGCAATGAAATGTTGGATGTCTTACAAAATTTGTTTGAATGGAGATTGCGCTTTTATTTAATATTATGTATTTATTTCTTAAATATACGAGTACATGAACATATCGCTCACTCCTTTCAAGAACGTCATAAATCAAAAATCGTCAATTTTGAGTTGTGCATGTTTTCGTAATGCCCAGAAAATGTACTATATCCCAGCAAAAGCGGCATATTTTTAACTTGATATTTACCCGCTACAGGGCAGAAAGTGTTATTTTTGCATTTTGAAGAAAAGGTATTGTTTAGTTATTTTTTTAAATATGCTAAATATTTTTCGAATGGAGAAAAAATATTCAGGTTTTACCTCAAAAGATCTGTTGCACAGTAAAAAGTTAAATAAGTGGCTTGATATTTATTTTTAATACATTGTATTTTATGTTTGAACTTTAAAAACGTTCTCCTGAAAAATCAAGTTTTTTATTTATGACGTTCTTGAAAGGAGTGAGCGATATAATTTATCTATATTTTGACTCTTTAGGCATAGCCTGTGATGAGCCGAAATACTTGCATGCTTTACAAAATTATAAGCTGACGCTCTATCGGGTTCTTTTAAAACCTAAAACTATTTATTTTAAACACTGCGCTAAAAGCCGGTTATAGCACGCGCATTCGGATATACCGCGCGTCTTTTTCTTGTCATTTTTTTGTTTTAACACGTTGTCGGCGGGACACGGCATTTGCCGTTTTTTGCGGACTGTCGGTCAACTGCGGGACACGGCAAATGCCGTTTTTGTCGACTGTCGGTTATCGGCGGGAAGCGGCAATATACGGGTTTGTTATCAGCGTGAAATAAAACGCGTTGAATGGTAATCTGCTACCTGGGTGCTAGGCGATAGTCTGTTGACGTTTTTTGAGATGTCTTGTCCAGATTGGCTAGTGTGTCGCTTGTAAAGGCATCCCCAGAAATCTAGAGTTTTTATGCGATCTCAATCTCAAGTTTAGTTTGAGCCATTTCACGTATTGGACTATTTTTCATACCGCTCGCACTGTTTTGTTTACTGTTTGGTATGTTATTATTTGATTATATTAGCATTGTATAGGGAATGATACCTCGGAAGGGAAGACTATTTTTTATAGTTTACAATGCTTCTAAAATTGTGCAATACGGAATACTTAATTAAAAATTATGATTATAATTTATTTTTGATGATCAAATGTCATATATGATTTCTTCGAAAATTTCAATCGAAAATATTATTTGGTTTAGAAATTGTGTCAATTTTAAGAAAGCGATATATTTTTGCGCTAATCGCGAAAAACACCCGCTATAGGCTAGAGTCTATTGTTCGAAGCGCCCGACTACAATGTGTTAACAAGCACTGTAAAGTGAATTTAACTTAAGTAAATTAAAAAGAAGCAGCGCACAGCATTAGCTACATGCTGACTACAGGCAGTTAGAAATATACTCGACAATTCGGAAATCAACGATATAATTGACGTATGGGTTAATGTCGTCAAAGATATTTAAAAAAATATGTCACTTCCTAACAGATGAGGATCTAGTCGAAAATGTAAACAGTGAAACGAATTCACAGGAAGTCCACAAAGACTTGCAATATGTCAGTTCCAACATACTAAGAAGCAGTGCAAGGATTGAAGACCGCAATTGGATGGCTAGAGGCACAAGTTTTTGACCCAATAAAAAGCATGCTATATGCTATTCTCAAAAAAAAACCTTTAGAAAAAATCAAGTGATTGTGTTATGGTTGTTATTTAAATTTTATAAATATGTTTTGTTCCCCACAGAAATAAAATCATAATTTTGTACAATTCGTTTATACCATGGTGATCATACAGTATCTACTCAATGAATTAGGGCCACGCAGAATTTCGCGCAATTTCTCAATTCAAACAGGAATAACTCAGAGAAAACCTTGAATAAAACAACCTTGAATTTTATTTACACATGAACACTTTATTACGCTTAAATTATGCATACACTTTCATATAAATATAGTTAGTATTTAGTATTTCCACCTTTGGCAGAAATAACTGCCTCAATTCTTTTTGGAATACTTAAAATGCACTGTTTTATCATGTTTTTTATTTCTTCGTCTTCTGACCAAATTTTTTGAATATTTTTTTTTAGACAGTCTACTGTCAGATTTGGAAATGAGTATACCTTATTTTTTAACATGCTCCATACGTTTTCTATAGGATTAAGGTCCGGAGAATTTCCAGGCCAGGGGAGCAAAGGCAGATTTTTGTTAGAAAAAAAATTATTATTGATTTAGCCCGGTGGCAAGGTGCCCCATCCTGCATGAAGGTGTATGGACCTTCTGTTGGGTCGAGTGTATGGTAGAAGGGCAATAAAATTCGTTCGAGGACCTGCTTATAGGAATTTTGGTTCATTGTTCCTTCCACGAAAAACAACGGCCCAGGTAAATTGTTAATAATACATGGCCATATCATTGTTGCAGGGGGTGTTTGATAACTTTTACCACACAGGCCTCATTGTAACGTTCCATTGGTGTTCTCCTGACGAATCGACGGCTCTCTGTCACGGCTTCTAACCGGCACTCATCACTAAAGATGACCTGAAAAATAATGAAAATTTAAGTTTAATTCAAATATATAAGTTTATTTACTAAAATGATATGTTGAAAATTACATTTAAATAAATACCTTTTTCCAATCATCTACCGAGTAATTTCGATGTAGCCTGGCCCATTTTAATCGATCCGCTTTCATTCGTGGTGTCAATTTTGGTACTTTTACAGGGCGCCTGCATTTCAGATTTACTTCGTAAAGACGTCGCCTCAGTGTTGATACCGATATATTTATACCCTCTTCTTCCAATTTTATTTTTAATGTTTTTGCTGATGCACTACGGTTTTCTAAGGCACTTTGAACGATTTTTCGATCAGTCCTCGGTGTTGTTTTTCTAATCCTACGACAGTTCTTTCGCCGATTGCTGGTGGCGGGTGACTGATTTTTTATTGATTTTGAAATTCTGTCCACTGTTTGACGAGAAACGTTTTCTTTTTTTGAAATTTCTCTATTAGATAGTATTCTTAATTTCAGTAGCACTATAACACTAGACTTTTTTTCCTCAGAAATGTCTTTACTTTTTCCCATTTTGTCCTTTTCAAAAAAAACACTTGTGTTTACAAAAAAAAATTATAATTTATGAACTAAAATTAAAAATTAAGTTTTTTTCACAAGACACGATAACTATATAACCTCTCTAAACAAAGCAACAACCAGAACTGAAGAAACTTCACTAATAAATGAGATAGGACTATTTTTTGAACTTTCAACTATCTGTCTACCTGTGCTAATTAGGGACCTTTCTCAGAAAAAGGGTTTGAAATTTTATAAAGGCTTAAATTATCCAGGTATATTTTACATATTATTGAAGGTAATATACATGATATTAGATGTCAATAGAAAACTTAAAGTATTTATGTAAAATAAATATAATAATCCAAAAGATTTCAGAGTATTCAAAAAAATAATGGGTGGCCCTAATTCATTGAGTAGATACTGTATAACGCGGGTCAGATACGCCGCCCGCAAACCCGCGTTATAACCGACCTCCACTGTACCATATTTCCAAAGTGACGTTTTATCAGAAACGCATAGTTTTTTTTATGAAACTTTTTTTTTAAAATAAAATAATGTACATACTTACATATTATTACTGATGAATCATCTACATAATCAATATGTCATAAACACACTTAATTTATTAGTTTTATGAGTATCGTATACCTTTTTATAGAGTTGAATTTTAATAAACTTTTAATCAAAGATTTATTTCCATAAATTTCAACTGCTGTTGACGTCACAAATAGCCCTTAGGTTTTCCTTATAATTTTGTGTGCACAATGACAGGAAGTTTATTCCCGACCAAACAAAGGGAATTATCGAATTAGAATAATTGCAGTGCTTTTTTTTAAATGCATTTTTGTATGAGTCAATGTCTTATCATTGCGGTTTGGGATCTACAGGATGCTTACTATCTAGCGATTTGCGTCAGTGAAATTAGCAATAAATAAAAATATATTAAACGGATATTTTAAAAAAAATCTTAAGGTTTCCCGCATCCTAAAAAATCAATTACATAATAAATAATCATTTAAAATTACCCATTTCACCTTTAACCTAACCGATTGATCATCACAACCCTTCTTCGTGTAGACAGAGAGGATAGACCGCCAAACTGCTCAGTCTCGCCAGACGTGCTTCATCTCTTCCGTATCCATACATCTCCTCACATATCACTCACTCCTTTCAAGAACGTCTTAAATCGAAATACTTGATTTTTCAGGAGAACGTATTTGAAGTTTAAAAATATAATACAATGTATTAAATATAAATATCAAGCCACTTACTGAACTTTTTACTGTGCAACAGATCTTTTTAGGTAAAACCTGAAGGTTTTTTCTCCATTTGAAAAATATTTAGCATATTAAAAAAAATTCTTCAAGATGCAAAAACAAAACGTTCTGCCCTGTAGCAGGTAAATATTAAGTTAAAAATTTGCCTCTTTTGCTGGGATATATGTAGTACATTTTCTGGGCATTCCGAAAACGTGCACAACTGAAAATTGACGATTTTAGATTTATGACGTTCTTGAAAGGAGTGAGCGATATGAACCCCGACTGTTGCGACTTCTGACCTGACGCGTATTTGGACGCACTCAAAATGTTGTATATCAACAATATACTAAAATAATACCTTCATTAATTGATTCGGCAGTCACTTTGTGGTAAAACCTATCTAAAATTAAAATTTTGAAGCTAAGATTAAAATAAATAATTTGAAGCATCACTTCAAGACGCAATCTGTACTTTTGAGTTCTGGTTCTCGACGGTAATTTATTGTCATTCGTGAACTCGGCCTCAAGGAAGTTTTGAAGCGTCACGCGTCACGGATGTTTGACTTACCGCACGGTCCAGTGCATCTCAGCCTAATGAAGCTATTCAAGTAATATCACGTTTCCTTAATGGGAACCTTCCTTATTTTTACACCCTTTGAAAAATATTATATCTATATAAAATAAGCACTCTCCTTATCATTCATCGTTTACATTGTGTAAAACCACTTCAAAGTGGTATTACATAAAAATGAATGAAAAGGAGTTTTTTATTACTTTTATTATTTTTTTTTAAACGTATAACATACATACGTCATATATAATATACCCGATGAGTAATTTCTATTTCTCATTTTGGGACATGGGATTAAGGTTAACAAGACTGGAACACAAATAATAAGGTTACAAAAAATATTTGTTTTAAATAACCAAAACTAATACTTGGCAAAATATAAAAACAATAAACAGGTATAATAAATAGGCATAAGAAGCATATTTAAAAAAATGAGAAAAACGTAAGGAAAGAAGCATATTTAAAATAAACAAATGAGAAAATATAAAAAATGAGAAAATATATTACCATACCACACAGAGTTAACAATGCTTTTAATGTAGAAATTATATTAAATGAGCTATTACGTATTGAATGATTTGTTAAATACAGTAGAACCTCGATAATCCGGACAAATTGGGGGTGAAAAGTAGCCCGGATAAAGAAAAATCCGGATAATCCAAAAAATCGCAATTGACAAGGAAAAACAAGTACATTCAGTATTTACCTTTTTTCATATAATTTTTTTTACATCTCATCAAAGATGAAGAAGAATATGGAAGTCCGGGCATTTACGTGGCTGACGACCGTCACAGGCTGGTTTAAGTGATCCCTTTACAAACGTGTAACATTCACCAATTCTACCCATTATTGACAACCACACTACTCAAAATCTTGGAAGTTCTATAAATATATATGAACTAATTTAGAAACCTTGTTCTTGAATACTAGAACTTCACTAGAGACATCTATTAGTGAGATGAAAAGAAGCTTTTTATTGAGCAGAAACTCTTATATTAGTATGTGAGGTCCGAATCCTGGATTATAATCACATACATGAGAAACGCCAGAAAATATCATTTTCATTTTTTATCATTTTAGCTTATAATTTGACCAGATAATTTATTTACAACATTTTGAGTGTGTCCAAATACTTGTTCACAAATCTGGATTATCTCCAATTACAGGAGTTATTTTTCATATTATTATTTAAAAAAAAAAAAAACATAGCCCAGACTTCCATATTCTTCTTCATCTTTGATGAGATGTCAAAAAAATAACTCCTGTAATTGGAGATAATCCAGATTTGTGAACAAGTATTTGGACTCACTCAAAATGTTGTTTTACCTTTTTTCGTTATTCTAGATTTACAAATAACTAATTAACTAACTATTACGCCGCTTCCCCGAAGGGGTAGGCAGAGAGAATAGAACGCCATACCACCCTGTCTCTGCAAACATGTGAAAAAAACTACATAGTTGTTATTTTATTATAAAAGTTTTTTTCATTTCAAACCCTTATCCGCACCCCAATGATGCATAGGGCACTACATCATATAAACGCAGTGTTATCTTGATCGTTAACACATGAAGGAAAGGTGATCAGCCCTCCGCTTCAGGTACCAGTCCAGGGTAATATGGAATAAATATTAGAGTGAAAAACTCACTTATATTTATTTGACCCCCCTGGGAATCGAACCCGGGACCTCCAGAACGGTAGCCGAGTGTGTTGACCATTACACTACGGAGGCGGACTAAGTTTTTTCACCTCGATAAAAACTCCTATACTTGGCATTTCCTCAATTTTCGCTATCGGCCCATTTTTTGCGATAGTAATTTTTACTGTCAGTTTTTACACATTTGAGGTGCATTTATACATATTTATTAGCAATATTTACCGTCTCGATAAGCCCATATCACACCATCTGTTCCTCATCTCAAAGGTCGTGACAATATATTTCGGTAATCGCATCACTGTACGGCCCACGCGGGAGACGCGTACAGTAATAATCACGGCGGACAATGGGGTCACTGTGGCCGCTGGGGTCTTTTTGAACACAATTCCTAACAACTGTCAATGTTTTTTTAATTGAAGTTTTACTTAGAAAATACCACTATTTCTTAAAATCCACTGTGACACGTGTTTCGATGCATTCTACAAAATTTTCAAACACCGTAAGATGATAAGAGAAATTTTATAAATTTTAAAATAATGCGGGATGCATCGAAACACGTGTCACCGTAGATTTTACGAAATAGTGGTATTTACTAAGTAAAACTTAGATTAAAAAAGGGTTGATTTTATCACAAAGTGACTGCCAAATCAATCAATGAAAATAACTGTAATTTTTTCAGGGATCCATAAAAATGTGGATACTTATACGTTTTTATTAATCGTTTTTCACTATGAGGCGTTAAAATCTTCAAACCCTTACCCGCACCCCATTGGTGCATAGGGCACTGCATCATATAAACGCAGTGTTATCTTGACCATTAACAGATGAAGGCAAGGTGATCAGCCCTCCGCTTCAGGTACTAGTCCAAGGATATATTGAATAAATATTAGAGTGAAAAAAACACTTATATTTATTTGACCCCACCCCCCTGAGAATCGAACCCGGGACCTACAGAAAGGTAACCGAGGGTGCTGACCATGACACGGCGTTGATATAATAAACCTTCAAACCATACAATATACTTTTTAAAATATTTAATTCTAAATAGTTTATTACCAATTAGTTCAAAATTTAGCACTAAATAATAAGTTGAGGCTGAGATCTCAAACGTTTCGAACGTGTTTCCACGCAGGATTTTTTTTTGTCTTTTTTTTTTGAAAATATGGTAAGTTGAAAAAACATTTTTCTCTTTTTTCTTCCAAACCATATATTTCTTTCTAGGATAAACATATTTTTTTAATTCAAAATCGACATTGTAAGCAAAAAATTCAATTACGTTAAATTTTACCTGAGTTAAAAGAAAATTAAGCTTCTTTTTTTATATTATTTTTTGACATCTCATCAAAGATGAAGAAGAATATGGAAGTCTGGGCATTTACGGGGCTTACGACCGTCATAGGCTGGTTTGAGTGATCACTTTACACACGTGTAACATTCACCAATTCTACCCATTATTGACAACCACACTACTCAAATTCTTGGAAGTTCTATATATATGAACCAATTTAGAAACCTTGTTCATGAATCACTAAAACTTCACTAGAGACATCTATTGGTGAGATGTAAAGAAGCTTTTTATTAAGCAGAAACTCTTATATTAGTATGTGAGATCCGAATCCCGGATTATAATCACACACATGAGAAACGCCAGAAAATACCATTTTCATTTTTATTATTAAGCTTATAATTTGACCAGATAATTTATTTACAACATTTTGAGTGTGTCCAAATACTTGTTCACAAAATCTGGATTATCTCCAATTACAGGAGTTATTTTCATATTATTCTTTTTTTTCACTACCTAACGTCCAAGTGACGCTGAAATCTAGATACGGCTTATGCAGCACCGCTTATCATGACCCTACTCAGGCTTCAACTTTTTAAGCTTCATAGCCTATGCCTACTCGTGAGTTCACAAATGATTATATTTTCTTTGGATTTCTGTAAAGTTACCCCTCCAAGGTAGCGTAGCTCTTGACCCCATCTCACGGCGGCAATCGCGTGATGTAATCTTTCAGCTCTTCTCTTGTTGTGTCTATTGGTCTAGTCTCTGCGTGTGGGGCTCGCAGGAAATAGTTCACGTACGGCGCATACCTATACCTCCATCTATCTACCTAAAGCCATAATACATAGAAAATAGATGCCATTCCAGAAACAATACTTATTATTTATTTACATATATTTTTTAAATATTTTTTTTGACATCTCATCAAAGATGAAGAAGAATATGGAAGTCTGGGCGATTACGAGGCTGAAGACCGTCATAGGCTTGCGAAACGAATCTTGGATTATAATCACACACATGAGAAACGCCAGAAAATATAATTTTCATTTTAATTATTTTAACTTATAATTTGACTTGATAATTTATTTACAACATTTTGAGTGTGTCCAAATACCTTTGGATTTTGTGAACAAGTATTTGGACACACTCAAAATGTTGTATTATTTATTATTATTTTTTTGATGAAATTTTTCAACAAAAATAAAACTTACAACATTTTGAGTGTGTTTGGACAGTATTTGGATACTTGTTCACAAAATCCAAAAGTATTTGGACACACTCAAAATGTTGTAAATAAATTATCTGGTCAAATTATAAGCTGAAATAATAAAAATGAAAATGATATTTTCTGTCGTTTCTCATGTCGCTCACTCCTTTCAAGAACGTCATAAATCAAAAAACTTGATTTTTCAGGATAACGTTTTTAAAGTTTAAAAATATAATACAATGTATTAAAAATAAATATCAAGCCACTTATTGAACTTTTTACTGTGCAACAGATCTTTTTAGGTAAAACCCGAAGGTTTTTTCTCCATTTGAAAAATATTTAGTTTATTTGAAAAAATAATTTAACAATACTTTTTCTTCAAAATGCAAAAATAACACTTTCTGCCTAATAACTGCTGGAGTTATTAGCTGTAAATGGAGATAATCCAGATTTTGTGAACAAGTATTTGGACACACTCAAAATGTTGTAAATAAATTATCTGGTCAAATTATAAGCTTAAATAATAAATATGAAAATGATATTTTCTAGCGTTTCTCATGTGTGTGATTATAATCCAGGATTCGGACCTCACATACTAATAAAAGAGTTTCTGCTCACCAATAGATGTCTCTAGTGAAGTTCTAATGATTCAAGAATAATGTTTAAAAATTGGTTCATATACATAGAACTTTGTGGTTGTCAATAATGGGTAGAATTGGTGAATGTTACACATGTGTAAAGTGATCACTATACCAGCCTATGACAGCCGTCAGCCCCGTAAATCCCCAGACATCCATATTCTTTGTTTTGAATATTGAAAGCATTAACTTTGCGGATCATATTGATATATTATTTTGAGAAATAAAAAGACTTTGTTTTTTGATCCACTCACATTTGTATTGACCAACTAGTTTCGAAAAATTAAACCCTGAAGAGGGCAACAGGTTGTTGCCGAAACTAGTTGGTTAATAAAAATGTGAGTGGATCAAAAAACAAAGTCTTTTTATTTCTTGAAATAATATTCCATATTCTTATTCATCTTTGATGAGATGTCAAAAAATAATATGTTTTTTATTGAATTATCTCAATACATAGTTCTTCCACTCGATAGACTGAACGAGTAATTTCTTTTGAAATTAATCAGAACAGACTTAGCACACGCTCCATGAACGAGTGGTTCGTAATGTCTCTCTGCAAACTTGTCGCCCACTAGAGAGAAAAATGGCCCGAGTTACCGTGACAATTGTGACAAAACAGTCGTTAACAATCGTTTGTCAGCCACAAGTTCGGAAGAAGACGTTTGCTTTTTTTACTAGGCGATTTTAATTTGCAACTGTTTATGTGGGCTATTCGAACAAAAGACTCACTCTTGTGAATTGAATCATCGGTAAACTGTTTACATTATGCCACTGTCAATTTATATCACCATTTGTTGAATAATCTATTACAGTAAACTCTTCCTACAACGTTAACATAAGTACCCCTTTATCTTAAGGAATTTTATAAGTGGTCAATGTTTTAAATTGTATTTTTCACGGTCAGCACGCTCGGCTACCGTACTGGAGGTCCCGGGTTCGATTCCCAGCGAGGGTAAAATAAATATACGTGATTTTTTCACTCTTAAATTTATTCAATACTACCCCGGACTGGTACCTGAAGCGGAGGGCTGATCACCTATCCTTCGTGCGTTAACACGATCAAGGTAACACTGCGTTTATATAATGCAGTGCCCTATGCACCATTGGGGTGCGAATAGGGGTTCGAAGAAGAAGAACTAGCGGAAATGACTAATGAGTCATATTATTTTTCTACTTCGTCAGCCCCGTAAATGCCTAGACTTACATATTCTTCTTCATCTTTGATGAGACGTCAAAAAATAATATGAAAATAACTCCTGTAATTGGAGATAATCCAGATTTTGTGAACAAGTATTTGGACACACTCAAAATGTTGTAGACTAATGAGTCATTTAAAATTGAAATACAATTTTAAAACATTAAATTCCCTATAAGGTCCCCTCCGATAACGCGGTACCTATCTTATATTTATGTAACTATTAATTAACAGTCTACCTCCAACCTCAACTTATCAAACTTTATCCCGTTGTTGGCACTATTAAAAAACAGACTCCTGTCATTTCCTGCTGACACTATTAATTAACAGTCTACAGTCACTTCTACTTATCACCTTTTACCATCCTGTCGACACTATTAATCCACAGTCTACTGTACCTCTCTATATCTCCAGTCATATGTTGTCACATTTACCTAATCTTTTCTCTCTTTCTTGTTGCAGTCGTAAAGACATCACCAGACACTCCATCACCCTCAATAGACTTCAGCCGCCATACGCTAGTGAAGCCCAGACTCTACCACGGAAGGGAGAGACGGCAAATATCTTCCACCAAAGATGAGGTAAGAATCAGCTTAAATTTCCCTATCTTCTTTTTTAGAGAACGTAAAATGGTGAAGCATTATGATGATTGTAAATCACAAGAAGATAAGTGTTACTGCTAATGGTACTGGAACACTCGTGATGAGGAAGACGGAAACGCGCAAATGAAGACAATTATTTATTTATTTTTTGACATCTCATCAAAGATGAAGAAGAATATAGAAGTCTGGGCATTTACGGGGCTGAGGACTGTCATAGGCTGGTTTCAGTGATCACTTCGTGTAACATTCACCAATTTACCCATTACTGACAACCACACTACTCAAATTCTTGGAAGTTCTATATATATATATGAACCAATTTAGAAACCTTGTTCTTGAATCACTAGAACTTCACTAGAGACATCTATTGGTGAGATGTAAAGAAGCTTTTTACTAAGCAGAAACTCTTATATTAGTATGTGAGGTCCGAATCCTGGATTATAATCACACACATGAGAAACGCCAGAAAATACCATTTTCATTTTTATTACTAAGCTTATAAAATTATAAGGTCAATTATAGGTCAAATGACCAGATAATTTATTTACAACATTTTGAGTGTGTCCAAATACTTGTTCACAAAATCTGGATTATCTCCAATTACAGGAGTTATTTTCATATTATTTTTTAACATCTCATCAAAGATTAAGAAGAATATGGAAGTCTGGGAATTTACGTAAATGCCCAGACTTCAATATTCTTCTTCATCTTTGATGAGATGTTAAAAAATAATATGAAAAGATTTTGTGAACAAGTATTTGGACACACTCAAAATGTTGTATTTTTACTTTTCTCAACTTGTACATCTTTTAACTGTTTTTTTTTATTTTTTTTACTTAGCTATAAATTAAGTCTGCCTATTGATCTTCTTAATTTTTGCTATATTTTATTCTTGCTGTTAACTTTTAAATCACTTAACATTTGTGAAATTTTGTAATTGGAATGTTACAATTACCGGTTTTTTATGTTAATGTTCTGTTAAATGTCTAAATAAATAATAATAAAAAATTAAAAAAACAACAAAATTTTGTCAATCCATTGCAACCGGCAAATAATAAGGTTTATATATTTATATACAATAATTTATAAGTATTATTACTACAGTTTTTTCGCTCTGATAATCTTTTGATAGACATCTCTCTTTCATTTGATATTTATCCAATTTTAGGCTGTAAATATTTGAGAGCGCAGTAAATAAACACATAAACGTTGCCTCACTGTGATGGTCAGTCTGATGGCTAAATAATTGTGCAGTGGACCGCTTCAAAATTTTCCCGTTACTGGCGACCATTAAACTCAACAAAGCATGTTGGAATTTTTCAATTTAATGTAAAAAATAAAATCTTATTTTATTTTATCACAATCAAGATACTAGTCAAAGTTGAAACCTTAGGGTGGTGACTGACCGGAGCATTTCGTCGTAACATAACGTCGTAACATCGCTCGCGGCGAGCATCAGCGAGCATCCAAAACTTTGAATGGACCGCTCGGCTCGCTGTACTGACTGCCTGAATGCTCGCATCGTAACGTGTTACGTTACGACGAAATGTGGAGGTCAGTCACCACCCTTATATAGCCATTTTTAAATAAGTGTAAAAAAATGTGAATTGCAATTAATTTCTGTATATTAATGAATCTGTCAATTAAAAATTATGTACAGTGAAACCTCTATCTATCGTTTTTAAAGGGACCCATTAAAATAAAAAACAATGAATGCGGGATTAAGAGGTCAATACGCAAATAGATACGACGAGTAAATATACCGTCCTCCCAATCTGCACAACCATTCGTAGGCTAAAATTCTAAGAAGAATACAAATAGTATTTTTTTCAGCATCGGTTATTGAATGTGCGTTGTAGAAAGTTTTCTTTCAAAGAGTGTGCACACTTCTGGAAATGCAGGTACAGGCAGCGGCTCCTTTTCGTCAATATCGACCTCTGCTGCTATCGGTTACACAAGCTTTCGATAGTTTCTATCCCATACGTTGCCGTTGAATGTAAGAAAATTGGAAATAATGTAAAAAAACAGACAAAATGTATCAAATATGCAGCTTCATTCAAACGATAAAAGCGATAAATGGTGATAGAGAAACGATCGATGCGGTTTAGTTTAGTATAAAATTAAGTCGGGATAGAAGAAATAAACGACACATCCGGGAAAACGATTATTCGAGGAGCGATAGATAGAGGTTTCACTGTATTTATGAATCTGTATATTATTAAAACAAGAAGGCAAAGGAAGAAAGATCTGGTAAGACCAAGGATGAATGACATGGTGTATAGTTAAGATTCCAAAGATAATGTTTCAAGCCACCTTGTGTGTCTTGTCGGTGGAGTTCTTTTTTAATAAATTTTTATTGTTTTTAACGATTTTAACCTAATATAGACACAAAAAAGAGAAAAAAATTAAGAATATAAACATTTTACAATTTTCATAAAATTAACTTGATCATTTACCCATTCCTTTATTTTGCCTTTGTTCCATATTTTATTTCAACCTCTAACATCCGTCGGCAACAAATTAAAAATGTTCGGAACGATATATTGCAGCGTTCGACTCCCATATTTATTGTTTATTAAATTGAATTGAATTGTAACATGGTGGCGTATTCTCAGGATGGACTTCACATAAACTCGCTGACCATTGGCTATGTGTCGGAGGGTACGGAGCACATCCTGGACCTCCGGCTGAACCGGGAGCTGGTTCCTTCCGATTTCTTCATCCGGTATCAGCACAGCGGGAAGCACGTCGTCAACAGGCCCACGGGAAAGGTAATAAATAATATAATAAAAAACTTTATAAAATAAAACAATTTTAGAATTTTAGGCGTGCGCGGTGGTTTGACTTTGTGAGGAATGAAGAGATAACGCGTAGAACGCAGCAAATCTTGGTCACAACTGTCCTCAAGAAAAGGCATGTACTCCGCATGCCTACTGAAAGCCTTAATCAAGCTTGCCTCTTTTACAAGGCATCAGGTTCCTGACCACTGCTGACAATTCGTCGGCAGTTCCCGTAAGAACTTCGGGACGCGGATCTGACTTGGGAGTACGTAAGGGAGCTGGCAGCCGACAGAACAACCTGGAGACAGTTTGTGGACTCCATATGCTCCACCTAGGGAGCGGATATGGTTTAATTAATCAAATAAAACAAAGTTGTTTTAACCACTTTTTATTGGTAAGCTTTATCCAACCGGTTTCGACAAGAACCATAAGTCATCATCAGGGTTTATGTACTAAATTCTAAAACATTGAAATACTCATAGTTAATTACCCTTCCCTTACCAAAAACTTCCAGTACTCCGTACACCATATGAAAATATGATTTAAAAACTCCTCAATGTTGTTTTATTGTGCATTGCGTAGCGAATACGTCAACTCCAAATGACAATTTATGAGCTACGAATGGAATCGCGCGCATACATAAAGTACGAAAAACATTCAAGAAATATAATAACAATTCACTCTGACGGGATATGTAGTATTAATAAAACTAACTAAACATCACGCCGCTTCCCCGCAGGGGTAGGCAGAGAGAATAGAACGCCACACCACTCTGTCCTTGCAAACATTCTTCGCCTCTTCCACATTCATGCATCTCCTCATACATACCTGCCTATTGTTTCGACTCCTAACCTGACAACTTCCAAGTATTTGGCATACTTAAACGTGCCAAGTTTTTCTCGGTCTTCCTCTGCTCCTTTTTCCAATTACATTCGCCTCATTAACTTTGTTTCACCGTTCTTTCCTCACTCATTCTTTCTTCTACATGTCCAAACCATCTCAAAACACCTTTCTTAATTTTATCGATAAAGCTTGTCTCAGCTTTGCATTCCTTCCTTGTTTCACTATTCGAACATCTATCATACATCGTTTTGTCGCACATTCTTCTGAGAGATCGCACAAATATTAGTATTAATATGAATATATTTTTTTAAATTCTATAAACTACATTAAATTCTATAAAATTTTGTCCGCCTCCGTAGTGTAATGGCCAGCACGCTCGGCTACCGTTCTGGAGGTCCCGGGTTCGATTCCCAAGGGGGGTAAAATAAATAGAAGTGATTTTTTCACTGTAATATTTATTCAATATTACCATGGACTGGTACCTGAAGCGGAGGGCTGATCACCTTTCCTTCATGTGTAAACGATCAAGACAACACTGCGTTAGGACAACAATAAGACACAGTGCCCTATGCACCATTGGGGTGCGGATAAGGGTTTTATTATTTATTATTATAAAGTACAAGTTAAAAAGAATTGTAAGGGGTCTTTTTAAGCGCGTAATCTTAAGTGAATAACCTGTAGTATTGTTATAACTTGCATGCACAATCTTGTTTGCATTGGCCTGTGGTCTCAATACAGTTTCCCATATTTGTACAATTGTACAAACAATACCAATCACGCAGTAAAACCCTTGGATGTAAATTTCACTCATTTTTGCGATGGCTTTTCAGGATTTGGAGTTGTGTCATTACATGGGAGTAGTGAGAGACCTGGCAGATTCCTGGGCTGCCATCTCCACCTGCCGAGGACTTCGAGGAGTCGTGTACGATGGAAAGACCATGCACTATCTGCAACCGACAACTGGTATGAAATCTTTTGTATGGTATCAATTAGCCGACAACTGGTGTGGTACCTTTTATATGAGATCAAACATATCGCTTTTACTAACATACAAATTTTTATTTCTCAAATATTTTTCCCGTACCGCATTGCTGTCGGGCGGTTTTTTCATCTACCCCGACCCTAATTTTACTCAAACAGTCTGCCGCCCGACCCTCAGTATACTAATCACAAGTAACCTCGACGCTCGACTGCGAAACTGGCGTCGCGGGTTCGATTCCCGCCAATCGCAAAATAAATTCAAGAAAGATTTATTTTCAATTGTTCTGGGTGTTTGTGATGTATTTTTCACATTCACCTTCCCTACCCTTACTATCCTACCTGCAGACAAGCCTCTAATAGAGGCTTTGCGGGTTATTCCTTATATATTTTTTTTTTTTGAAAAAGCCACAAACTAATGCCGATCTGTACAATGTTTTTTGGCGTCTCTCGTGTTCGACCAAAAGTAAGCAAATAGAACGCTTATAGGCGTCTGCCGCTCTCTACCAACAGTATATAAAAGATGCTTTTAAGCGTTTCCCGCAAACAATGTGTTAAGTATTAAACAATTTGTTTTCAAAAGATTTTCTTAGTAATAATCAATTTATTTTGTCGTTCTGTAAAGTGGTACTAACGGCGCATTACAAATACAAAGCATTCATTTTATCATTAAACATTTTAACTTAAGTTAGTAATGTTATGTGGCATTTGGACAAGGACAGTTGCAATGCCAGTCCACTAAGTAAGACGTTCTGTTCACATTCACAGATATGCCAGTAGTGTAGCCAGTGACGTTTAAGGTTGCCAGTGTAGAAATTTTTATAAAATACTGCATTTGTGGCCATGAAGTTTTTTCCTTTCCTTAAATAGGTCCTTGCGTAAATATTACTTTGATTATAAAGACTTTTATTTTATAAAAAATTTGAGATGTCTTGATCCTGTCAACGAGAAAGGAAAATTATTTTTCAAATAGAGCTTAATCTATCTGACAATTTGAAAACTAGTCTGTGGTCGAATTCTATTTTAGATTGCGACGATTTCTATGGATTTTACCATTGACTAGCTTTTATTTCACAAATATTCATGAAAAGTACCTACCTCAAAAATATTTGGAAATTTATAATTTTTTTTTATAAAAACAAGTTTTCAATTGTCTAATAAATTGTTGCATATTCATTTTAGAAGACGACATAGAATCGGAGCACTTCCTGTACAAGCACCAGGACTTGATCAGCAACCACACCTGCGGCTACCAGAGCGGCATGCACTCCAACTCCTCGCAGCATCAGCACTCTCCGTCCACTCCACCCTCCACCGCTGATGGCTTCCAGGGAGCCGGGAAGCACGAGGAAGTCAACAGGATATTAAGGGTAAACTCACCAAAACAGGATATCAATCCTGAATATTGAATTACAATATACTAATATCATTGGTAAAAACAAATAATAATAATCACGGTTATGCATTGTACTTAACCTAACCTAACCTAACCTTTTTTTTTTTTTTTTTTTGTTTTGCGTGGGAAGAGGAAAATCTTTTATAAGACGCCAGGTGACATCCGGGTCACAAGACTGGCAGTGTGGGAATCTCCCTGCTGAGGGCCTACCCACTAAAAACCTCTCCCGTGCAAGCATCTACCACACTCCGGAACCGCCGTTAGGCATTACTTCAGAGTGTGGCATTGTCAATCTACTGATCTACATCTACTTGTGCGGTCATGTTTCGCCTCCTCCTCTCACGCTCGGCATCCTCCTTCAGTCCGATCACGGTTGAGGCAAAGGCGTCCCATGCCCGCCACGTATTGTCATTTTGGAGCATTGACGGCACTACCATGTCCAAGCCTAGGCGATCGACCCCAATGGTGGTCATTAGTGACCCCCTGTGGTCCGCCCATGCAGGACACGACAGCAGCGTATGCTCTGCGTCATCATTTGCTGAGTCGCAGTGCCAGCATGCTGCAGTTGCTTCTTTGCCTATACGATGTAAGTAGGCACCGAAACAACCGTGTCCACTCAGCACCTGTGTGAGCCGGTAGTTCAGGCAGCCATGCTTCCTCGAACACCAAGGCTCGAGTTGGCTGACAAGCCTGTTCGTCCAGCGTCCCTTAGATGCCGAGCTCCAGCGATCCTGCCACTTCGACAGCGTCAGTCTCTTGTGCTCCTTACCTGGTCCCTTACCTAGGTCATAGACAGCTTTGCGTTCAAGCGCCAGTAAGTCTATGGGCGGAGAAGAAGCCAGTACCAACGCCGCCTCCTCAGAGATGGTACGGTAACCGGAGATTACTCGCAGCGCACTTCTTCTTTGGACGGCTGCCATCCTCTTCCTGTACAGCTCTGTCTCAAGCGACTTCGCCCAGATGGGTGCCCCATACAGAAGTGTGGAGTGGACCACCTCATGCAAGAGCTTCCTCCTGCATGATTTCGGTCCACCCACGTTCGGCATGAGCCTCCCCAACTGTATCGCCGCTCCGCTTGCCTTGGCAGCCGCCAGCTCGATGTGTTCCCCAAAACGGAGACCACGATCGAGTTGGATCCCAAGGTACCGCAGCGATTTCGCCAGCGGCACCTCAAAACCCTCCAGCAGCAGCTTAGGCAGCAGAGGTCGCCGCTTTCGACAGAACAGTACTGCCTCGGTCTTCTGCACGGCGAGCTCCAATCCAGCTCTGTCGAGCCAGTTCTTCACCCGCCTTAGTGCCTCGTTCCCTATAATTTCTAGGTCACGGGAAGTCCTCCCCTCGATCATTACTGCGATGTCATCAGCAAAGGCAACAATGCTCGATCCCTCTGGCATGTCCGTCCGCAACAGTCCATCGTATAAAGCATTCCACAGGGTCGGTCCTAGGACCGAGCCCTGCGGGACACCAGACGTGATCCGCCGCTTCTCTTCCACCCCTGAGGGACCATGCCGGTACTCAAGGCTTCGTCCATCGAAGTAATTCTCAAGCATGGCCATCAGATAACCCGGCACCCGGAAGCGCTCTCTCAGCGCTCTGAGAATTAATTCCCATCGCGCCGAGTTGAACGCGTTCCGGATGTCAAGTGCTATCATGACGACCCGTCGGTGGCTCTTCACCGTGCCCTGCCACGCTTGTCGGATAACGCTTACCACGTGTCCGACTGCGTCAATCGTAGATCTGCCCCGTCTGAAGCCGTACTGCCTGTCGGAGAGACCCTGTTCGGGATCCTCCAGGATTGGCTGGAGTCTCCCAAGCAGGAGCCGCTCAAGAAGCTTCCCGAAGCCGTCCAGCATGCACAATGGTCTAAAGGAAGAGGGTCCGTCCACGACGGCCTTTTTGGGAATGAGGACAAGCCTCTGTCTCTTCCAGGAATCGCCGACCAGTCCCTCCTCCAAGCACGCATTGTACACGCCGAGCAGCACCTCCGGAAACCCCCGGGCCACTAGCAGCACGATCTCATTCGGGACTTCGTCAAGTCCAGGTGCCTTACCTTTGCTTACCTTCTTGGTGGCTGCCTCGAGCTCAGCCGTTGTAAACGGCTGTAGCTCAGCGTCCTCCTCGGGGTCCGGGTCTGCCCTCGGTCGATCTTCGTGAAGGGGGAAGAGGCCATCAATGACAGCGGTCAGGTTTCGGGGATCGCTGAGAAAGGGGTCTAGGTCACATCCTCGTAGTTTCTGTCGCACAATT
This sequence comes from Brachycentrus maculatus, assembly GCF_059751285.1. Taxonomy (NCBI): domain Eukaryota; kingdom Metazoa; phylum Arthropoda; class Insecta; order Trichoptera; family Brachycentridae; genus Brachycentrus; species Brachycentrus maculatus. Next base: position 342,720 of record NW_028280788.1, read on the forward strand.
TTGTACGGCAGTCCCCAGGGGTCGCGATCCACCGCCTCGCACAGTTCACCCCAGCGCCTTTCCTTGCTGCGCTTGATGGTCCTCTTCAGCTCCTTCTTCGCTGCCCTGTAATCATCATAGATTAATGAATCAGCCCAGTTTGAGCGTTGGGCTCGGCGCCGTAAGGCCAAACACGACCGGCGAAGGCGGGCAATCTCCTCAGTCCACCAATAAACATTTCGCCTGAGGGCGTGCCCACCTCGCCGTGTCATGGATGCCTCGCAGGCGCGCCTGACCACGTCGCCGAGCCCACTCACCTTCTGAGCAGCTCCGACCGCGTTAGCGATCTCGTCGCTGCCACTCTCGATGATAGCACAAAAAGATTCGGAGTCAAGGGAACGAAGGCTCCAGCCCGTCATACCAGCACCAGAATTCAAGCCCGGCACGGCGGACCGCGGCCCCTCTGCCAACGAGAAGGTCACGTACTGGTGGTCGCTGTGCGTGTGCTCATCAAGCACACGCCAGTTTCTCACCCGCCCAATCATTCCCTCGTCAGCAAAGGTTACGTCGATGACAGAACCCGTGGCACCCCTGCAGAAGGTGAACTTCCCGCCTACATTTGCAGGAAGCAAATGTAGGCCCGCAGCCATCTCACACAGAAGAGCGCCCCGTCTGTTTGTCACCGACGAGCCCCAGTCAGTCGCCCAGGCGTTGAAGTCACCAGCCAGCACAACGGGCAGTACCGCGCCCCTCACGTCCTCCTCGAGAGACCGCAGTTCACCCTCGAATCGGTCAAGCGGGCTGTTAGGAGAAAAGTAGCAGCTGTATATTCTACAACCAGCCACCTCAATCCAAGTCCATCCGCTAGTGCCTGTTGGGGCTCTCCCAGTGATTGATGCTCGCCGTGACGGGAAGAAGATGGCAGCCACTCCAGTCTCGTCCGAGAACCAGCAACTTGTACAGTTGCGGTACTGTTCAGAGACAAGAACGACGTCAACCTCCCTCTCCCGAGCCACTTGGAACATCAAATCCTGGGCAGCCTGGCAGTGGGCCAAGTTTATCTGTAAAACGTTCAAGGTCATGGTTATTTGTAGGTTGTCGTCTTTGCGGCCTTCAGAGCACGCCTGAAGGCACCACACTGTGCGCTTCCGCACCAGTGTGCCGCCTCCAGGCCTGCCACCGAGCACGGGGCACACCGCAGCGGGGCTTTACACCCCGCTGCCATGTGTCCACCCTCGCCGCACCTACGACAGATAGGGATGGGCTTACCTGTCGCCTTACCTGTTATTTTGTTGCCCACAGGGCATCTTGATGCGATGTGTGAGAATCCGAGGCAGCGGAAGCACTGCCTTACTTCCACTCTCGGCTGCAGCCGGCACCGGAGCAACCCGACCTGCAATCGCCCTCGCTCCAGCACCTCCGTGCTGGCCCTCGACCACGGGATCTTTGCCGTGCAGGCAAAGGTTCCCCGTGGTCCAGGCCTCACTGGGCCGACCTCCACGTTGGCATCTCCAACCGTGCTGGCCAGCGCCGCTTTGACGTCATTTATCTCTACATCCTCGCAGAGGTCTCGTACAAAGACTGTGCGCTTAGGCGCCAGTCTCTGCACTCTAAAGCCACTGCCAGCCGCGCTGGCCAGAAGGCTCTCTAGGGCAGGGCCCCTGTGGTCGCCCTTTGCCAGCGTTATTTTCAAGGTGCCATTGGCACCCTTTCGGATGCAATGGACCACCGGCAGCTGGGTCCCTTGCCCCTCTTCACTCCCCGTTATCTTGCGAAGAACTCCCGCGTACGATAACGGGGGATTCTCCGCCTTCAGGGGGGCCAGGATAACCGTCTCAGGAGGGCTCCTCTGAGTCCTCCGGGGTCGGTTCCTGCCCGCTTCGAGCCTTTGGCCGTCCTCCCTTGGGTGGCTCTTCACCTCGCCGCGTCTTCCAACAGTGATCCACTTGTTTGGTGGATCATGTGGGGTGGCAGTAGGCGGGTCAGGCCGCTTGCTCTTCTTCTTCCTTCTCTTTTGCGCCCGTTTCTGCACCTGTGAGGGTGCGCCACCTCCTCTTGAGGCTGTCGGACGCTCCTCTGTCATTGTTGGCCCCGCCAACAACGGCTCGTCTTGAGCCGTCCTTCTCCTCTGTTCGTGAAAGACAGCTCTCGGGGAAGTCTGCGTGGTCGCCACCGCCGTCGTGGCCCTTGTACAGGCCGGCAACGGTGACGTCGTTTTTGGTTCGCCTTCCCCTAACATTTCGGCGAGCTCAACGACCGCGAACCTGATCACCCTTGTCAGGTCCTTAATTGGGAGGTGCACATTTCGTGTCCTTCCCACAAACTCCTCCAGCTCAAGGGTTCTCTCCTTGAGCTGGTTCATAACAGCGTCGATTTTTTTAATTATGGTTGAATTCATTTTTGTTCCCACGAGTATACAGGAAGTATAAGTCCGGCTGACCAGAGCCTTGATAGCCAGCTAAGCCTTCATACATGGAGGGGGCGGCAGGTACCTCCAGAGTACGCTCGCGACTGCACGATTAACGTCACTGCAGCCACGAACCCATCGGCACGTCGTCTGATCCTTCCATCAATGATGGAAAGACCAGACCCTTAGGTTGTGACGTGGTTCGCTTCAGATCTCAGTGTCGACGTCCATTCTATGATCCATCCTCATAGTTCGACACCAAGACCCCCTGACCACAAGGATCCGAACCGTGAGGGGAACCCAACCCAGTCTAACCTAATTTAACTTACTACTAGGAAACTAACTACCCTACCACCACCAATCTACTGACTAACCCGTCACCACCTATTCTAAACCTGGGCGCTCAGGAGGATACATCCCCGCGAGCACCCAGGGGTTCGCTTTGGTAACCCAGCACCCATCCAAAAGAGGATGAGCGCTGGAAGCCCCCAAGCCACGACAAGGCCCGAACCATGATGGGGGAACCTAACCTAACCTAACCTAACCTAACCTAACCTAACCTAACCTAACCTAACCTAACCTAACCTAACCTAACCTAACCTAACCTAACCTCATCATTGATTACGATTATTAATGATATCGTAGTCGTACAGGAGAAAGTGACCAACTAACAAAACGTAAAATGTTCAGGAGGGCCATTTAAGTCACTTTAGCTTGGCAAGAAAATAAACATCAATGCAGTTAGTCATTTTAAACAAGTCAGTATATTACAGTTCCAAGTTTAAAATTCTTTGGGATTTTTTTCAGGGTAATATTAAGCTAGTAAGATTTCAAATTGTCAAGAATCACGTTTTTGTAAAAAATGCACTTGGTCACTTTCTCCTGTATGACTACGATATGTCCACCTCTGTGGTATAATAGTTAGCGTGTTTAGCTACCTTGCTGGAGGTTCTGGGTTCGATTCCCAGGGGGGTGAAAATAAATACTACTGAATTTACACTGTAATAATTAATTAATATTTCCCTGGCCTGGTCCCCGAAGCGCAGGAGTGAGCACCATCCCTTCATCTAAATAAGGATCAAGATAACACTGCGTCAATATGATGCAGTGCTCCATGCACCATTCACTGACCATTTTCTGTATATGTCTTTGCACTGTTCTGTGTCTGTCTGCTGTGCTGGTCGGGGTTATGGGCGTCTGTGTACCGGCCAACGTCGAGTCGGAATCGGATCTAGCTGACTATTTGAAAGAAACACTAATCGCTTTCACTGCCTACACTGGGGTACTTCTAGAAAATTTGGCAATGGACTTACAATCTTGTTTTTATTTAGATTGGCAGTGACAGGTATATTGAAAGCTTTTAAATGTAAATTCACAGTAAAATCGGGATACAATTTTATATTGTTTCACGTTTTCAATAAATTTTTCAACTTAGTTAAAAAAATAAAAATAAATATTGCACAGCAAGAGCAGATCTGTCAGGAAGCCTAGACGCTTCTGTATCAAATCTGGGCATGCGGTGGGACAGCTTTCAATATGCACCATTGCAATTAGAAGAGACTAATTTATGACTTGATGTTTCAGTACAAGCGGCAAGTGAGCGATGAGCCTAAAATCCGGGGGCCTTACGACGCAAACAAGCTCTCCCGCTACGTGGAGCTGGTCCTCGTGGTGGATAACAAGGAGTACAAGGAGTTGGGAGAGAGCCTGGAGAAGGTGCACCATCACTGCAAGGATATCGCCAACATCATCAACTCAGTAAGAAATAATAAATAAAGACACTAAAATTTATATTGTAAAATTTATTTATTAGAATTCGAAACATACTGAACATTGACAACCTAAAAAGAGTTTACTATGCTATTTTACACTCACTACTACAGTATGGCATTGTTGGATGGGGAGGCTCATACAACAACATACTGAACTCTGTAAAAATAGTACAGAAAACAATAGTTATTTTGAAAAAAAAAAACATCTAACAAAATTACTATTTACGAAATTTCAAGTCCCAAACATAGAAACCGTTTATAAAAAAATTGCAATTTTTCAAATACTAAAGGGTGACAAATATTTTAATTTAAAAAAAAAAATTATCTTCGAGATTCTTAAATGATTTTTCAACTCCAAAATGCAATACTAAGCAATTTCAACAAAACTTCAAATATTTGGGAATTAAATATTTCAATAAACTCCCTAAAGAAATTTAAAAAATGGAAGATATAAAAATTCTTAAGAAAAAAATTAATGCCCATTACATATAAATCTTGAAAAAATATATATAAAAGGCTATTATACCTAAAAAAAGGCTGAAGTAAGTAAGTAAGAAGCATCCCTTGAGGTAATATTTTACGAAAATGGCACTTTATAAATTATTATTATGTTTCATAACTAAACTGAGATTTCAGCAATCCATATCGCTCACTCCTTTCAAGAACGTCATAAATCAAAAAACTTAATTTTTCAGGAGAACGTTTTTAAAGTTTAAAAATATAACACAATGTATTAAAAATAAATATCAAGCCACTTAGTGAACTTTTTACTGTGCAACAGATCTTTTTAGGTAAAATCTGAAGGTTTTTTCTCCATTTGAAAAATATATAGCATATTTAAAAAAAATAATTAAACAATGCCTTTTCTTCAAAATGCAAAAACAACACTTTCTGCCCTGTAGCGGGTAAATATTAAGTTAAAAATATGCCGCTTTTGCTGGGATATAGTACATTTTCCGGGCATTCCGAAAACATGCACAACTGAAAATTGTAAATTTTCGATTTATGACGTTCTTGAAAGGAGTGAGCGATATGACATTCGTTTACAGAAATATGTCGACGACATCAACAGGTCCTTACATCCTCTTGTTTGACAAATACATTTAAATTTAAACTTTTTTCCAGTTATATGCCCCCTTGAACATCTTCATTGCCCTGATCGGCGTTGTGGTCTGGACCGAGTATGATGAGATATCTCTCTCCAACAACGGAGACACAACCCTCACCAACTTCCTGCACTACAGGAGAGAGAGGCTGGTGAAGGACCATCCCAATGACAATGCCCAACTCTTGACGTAAGTTCAATATGAGATCTTACATTACGATAGGCTATTTTCTAGAGATGTGATTAATGGGTTAATTTTCAACTTCATTAATTGATTCAACGGTCACTTTGTGGTAAAATCCATCCATTTTTAATGTACAGTGAATCTACAGTTATTTTACCTCTAAGTTTTGTTTCTAGGCGGGAGCAATTTGTCGGCGGAGTGGTCGGTAAGGCCTTGAAGGGTCCCATCTGCACTTTCGAGTTCTCGGGAGGAGTGGCCATGGATCACTCCAACGTGGTGGGACTCGTTGCAACCACCGTCGCTCACGAAATGGGACACAACTTTGGTGAGTGCTACGGAGGATTTGCTTATAATCAATACTGATAATGGTGGTTCATCTTGATCATATCTGAAAATTGAAAATGAGTTTTAACTTCGGAAAACTAGAATATTTAATGTGTAAAAACAAATTCACGAAACTCTCAGGTTTTAAATATTTACGTGAGCTTATGTCAAAATTATGCGGATCGACTTGTGTCGTCCATTCCGATCTGTATTTTTTGGCGTCTCGTTTGTTGTTGTTTGCGGGAAATACTCAAAAGCTTCTTTATTATACTTATTATTATTAGAGTAGGAGACGCTTATAAGCATTCCATTTGCTTACTTTTGGTAGAGCGCGAGAGACACCAAAAAATATTGTCTAGATCAAAGTTGGGTTTGCGGTTATTGTGATTAATATATGAATTTAATTAGTATACTAATTAGGATCCCGGGTTGTTGTCTTTTCTGCCTTTGAAATGAGGCCTACGCAGAATGTAATAATACCCTTACCATCCTTAAGCATCAATCGACCGAACGGGTAAAAATACTTTCCCGTCCGAATTGTGTTAAGAATTTCCCGCATACAATGTGTTAAGTTTTGAATATTGAATTTCTTAATAATGCACTGAATATTATTTAAAAAAATTTGACATCTCATCTAAAATTAAGAAGAATATGGAAGTCTGGGCATTTACGCGGCTGACGACCGTCATAGGCTGGTTTAAGTGATCACTTTACACACGTATAACATTCACCAATTCTACCCATTATTGACAACCACACTACTCAAATTCTTGGAAGTTCTATATATATGAACCAATTTTGAAACATTATTCTTGAATCACTAGAACTTCACTAGAGACATTAATTGGTGAGATGAAATGAAGCTTTTTATTGAGCAGAACCTCTTTTATTAGTATGTGAGGTCCGAATCCTGGATTATAATCACACACATGAGAAACGCCAGAACACACGTGTAACAAATGTGTAAACACGTTACACATGTGTTACATGGTGTGTAAAGCGATAACTTAAACCAGCCTATGACGGTCATCAGCCCCGTGTATGCCCAGACTTTCATATTCTTCTTCATCTTTGATGAGATGTCAAAAAAATAATATGAAAATAACTCCTGTAATTGGAGATGTTCCAGATTTTGTGAACAAGTATTTGGACACACTCAAAATGTTGTAAATGCATTTCCCAGGGATGGAGCATGACACAGTGGAGTGCAACTGCCCGGACGAGAGGTGCATCATGAGTCCTTCGAGCAATGCGCTCTCCCCCACGCACTGGTCCTCCTGCAGTCTGGAGTACCTGGCTCTGGCCTTTGAGCACGGCATGGATTACTGCCTGAGGTAACAATATCTACGCTGTCATATCGCTCACTCCTTTCAAGAACGTCATAAATCAAAAATCGTCAATTTTCAGTTGTGCATGTTTTCGGAATGCCCAGAAAATGTTCTATATCCCAGCAAAAGGGGCATATTTTTCACTTAATATTTACCCGCTACAGGGCAGAAAGTGTTGGTTTTTACATTTTGAAGAATAGGTATTGTTTTATTATTTTTTTAAATAAACTAAATATTATGTTTTGAATAAATATTTAGTTTATTTAAAAAAATAATAAAATAAAATCAAACCCAACCTAAACAGAGTTATCCCCTTCCTCGCCCTTACCCCTCCTTAAAACACCATTACCCCCACCCCTACCCTTTTGAAACCCAACAACTTGTACACTGTTTCTTTTTATATATATATTTAGTAATAAATGTAACCCTGAAGAGGGCAACAGGTTGTTGCCGAAACTAGTTGGTTAAATAAAAATGTGAGTGGATCAGAACACAGAGTATTTTTATTTCTCGAAATAATAAACTAAATATTTTTTAAATGGAGAAAAAACCTTCAGGTTTTCCCTAAAAAGATCTGTTGCACAGTAAAAAGTTCAGTAAGAGGCTTGATATTTATTTTTAATACATTGTATTATATTTTTAAACTTTAAAAACGTTCTCTTGAGAAATGATTTTTTTTGATTTATGACGTTCTTGAAAGGAGTGAGGGATATGTATATTTAATAACATTGATTGACATTATACAGGTAATCAACTTGAGATGAAATATCTACGGTTTTTCATCTATGATTAATGTAAGTATAACGTTCATCTGCCATCTATGGACATGGGAAAGGATTTGATATTCAATTGAAATAAAAATGGCTACAACAATAGTTACATGTTCACTAAAAGTGCCAACATCGATTGGTATTATAGGTATGTCAACTTTAGATGAAACATCTATCTTTTTATGTTATATGAAGTAAAACGGATGTCTGAGCGTCCTGAGATGCTATAATATTGATATGTCATCCTTAGGGTGAATAGTGTCTGAGAAAAAATAGTAATAAAACATTAATTAACCTTTCCTCCCGGTGATATGTATTTACTACAACTCGACTTTTAAAATGATAATATCAATATAAGATGTATAATAGATACGGGCTCTGAATTTTTGTATTCCTCCATTATATAATTATGTATTGCATGATAGTATAAAGTTATTCATTTGCAGTGACAGAAATGAAATTTATGAAAAAATCGGTGATAAAATCACCAATACACAAACGTTTCTCATGTCATTATATGCGCATGTCGTAACGTGTTTACTATGCCAGTAGTGCACAGATCGCTTACGCAGCGGTCGTGTCGCTACGCTAGCTATTGCGGCTACTTGCGATGGTATTTTTTTTCTCGTTTTCAGATAATTACCAGAGCTAACATTACACAATTGTTACATTTCATCTTCAACTATGGTCAATAAAAGCAACATTTAGGAATATTCACATTTTTCCCGTTTTAAAAACACATTTTCAAATGGTATAAAAAATACATACCTACCACCAGTGCACGGGGAAGTTTCTAGCACCGTAAGGGAAGGGTTTACTGACTCCATACTGAAGTACTGAAAAGATTTAGCATTGTAGAATTCTCATGTGATTTTATTTTATTTATATGTTTTTGACTGTTTGACTGTCAGGAACAAGCCGACGCGGCTGTTTGACTCTCCGGTGTGCGGGAACGGGTTTGTGGAGTCCGGGGAGCAGTGTGACTGCGGCCTGAGCAAGAACTGCGGCTCCAACCACTGCTGCGACCCCTCCACCTGCATGCTGTTCCCCAACGCCACATGCGCCACCGGGGAATGCTGCGATCTCAAGGTTACTTATCCTCTTACGTCAATCACACCACCATGAACCCACCATCATCTCCTTCCGTCTAGGACATAAACTGTAATAAACTAATTAACTCGAAAATATGCAATTTTGACTTAACACTTAGTTTTTACTTTTCACCTGTAGATGGAAACATCTGCTAGTTTTCAAAACTAGTCGTGTGTAATGAAATAAAACTCATTAAGTGGTTATACATCGCTCACTCCTTTCAACAACGTCATATATCAAAAAACTTGATTTTTCAGGAGATCATTTTTTAAGTTTAAAAATATAATAAACTGTATTAAAAATAAGTATCCAGCCACTTATTAAACTTTTTACTTTGCAATAGATCTTTTTAGGTAAAACCTGAATGTTTTTTCTCCATTTGAAAAATATTTAGTATTTTTAAAAAAATAACTAAACAATACCTTTTCTTCAAAATGCAAAAACAACACTCTCTGCCCTGTAGCGGGTAAATATTAAGTTAAAAATATGCCGCTTTTGATGGGATATAGTACATTTTCTGGGCATTCCGAAAACATGCACAACTGAAAATTGATGATCCTTGAAATATGACGTTGTTGAAAGGAGTGAGCGAAATGTGTTTTATTTTTATTTTAAATAATTATAATGTCATTCCACAAAGTTAATGCCGAATCAATAAATAATATATTTATTTTTAACAACTAGTTTCAGAAGCTACGGATGATAAAAATAAATATAGGACTCAAGTGGTATAAAACGAGTGTTTTCATTTACAATATTCAGTCATATTTGTATGTTGACATGCACTCAGTTTAGATACTCAATTGTTGCTTAAAATATTATTGGAATGACCTTTTGCAGACCTGCAGACCCTCTACTGCTGGCACCGAGTGTCGGAGTGCTGACCACGAGTGTGACCTTCCGGAGTACTGCACCGGTCAGTCGGAGTTCTGCCCCGATGATGTGTTCAAGATGGACACTGAAACTTGCGACCATGGAAAGGTAACTTATGCCCACATAGCGTATCACCGAAAAACATCCCAAAAATCAGGAAGTATCATTCACCCGGATGAGTCAACATCCTCAATTCCTTTCTAGCAACATATTCAGTCCCCTTACAAACTCAATTCTCAAGATTACAATAAGGTAAAGGTTCTTATTTTTTTTTTTACAAAATGTTCATAATATTAGTGTATAACCACTCACCGAGATTTTTATGTCTACATTCTTCGCCTCTTCTACATTCATGCATGTCCTCATACATACCCGACGATTATTACGACTCCTGACCCGGCCGCTTTCAAGTATTTATATATGAACCAATTTAGAAATATTGTTCTTGAATCACTTCTAGAACTAGAACTTTACTAAAGACATATATTGGGGAGATGAAATAAAGCTTTTTACGGTCGTCAGCCCCGTAAATGCCCAGACTTCCAATTCTTCTAAACCACATATAACCTATTGAGACACCTATAATATGTATATGATTCTTTTTTGTCTCCTAGGCATTCTGCTACCACGGTTCCTGCAGAACTAGATCTGATCAGTGCCGACTTCTCTGGGGTCCTTCGGGAGAGAGCAGCGATGACCAGTGCTACGAAATGAACAAGAAAGGATCCAGGTATATAAATAATCTTCTTCTTCTCTTTTCGACCCATCTCTTTGGGTGGTCTGCCCGGAAGTCGTCTACCATGGGGTTGGCCGTACAGTGCGATGTGGGGGAGTCTGGATGGTTCCATTCTCCTCGCATGCGCATACCATTGTCTCCTTCGTTGCCTTTCCCACCTAACGACATCTTCGATCTCGCATATTTCCCTGATCCTGGCATTTCTTATTGTATCTCGAAGACTCTTGCCTGATATGCTTCTTAGAGTCTTCATTTCTGACACTCTAAGCGCGTTTTTTGTGGCAACGGTGTCCGCTCTACTTTCGATTCCATACGTCATGATGGGTCGGACACTTTTGTTTTGTAAATCTTAATTTTGCTGCAAAAAAAAACCATGTTTTATAACATCTCTGATGAATGTTTGCATTTGAAGGCACGGCAACTGCGGCTACAACCGCCTGAAGCAGCACTTCACGACCTGCCAGGAGGAGAACGTGTTCTGCGGGATGCTGCACTGCCGCCACCTCAACGAGAAGCTGGAGTTTGGCATGGAGAGCGTGGCCATTCTGTCGCACTCCTTCATCAACAGCCGCGGCAACATCATCCCCTGCCGCACGGCCATCGTGGACCTCGGGCTGGGCCAGGCCGACCCGGGCCTCGTGCCCGACGGCGCCAAGTGCGGGGACGGCAAGGTGACCTGACCTAACCTACCTAACCTACCTAACCTATTCTCTACACTCTCTCGGGTTGCGGAGCTTCCTTTTATAGACCCAAGCTTTCTTCTATAGACAGCAAGGTGACCTAACCTTACCTGACCTAACTAACCTAACCTAACCTATCCTATACAGTCTCCGAGTTGCGGAGACTGTAGAAGATAAGTTAAGCCATCGTGGACCTCGGGCTGGGCCAGGCCGACTCGGGGCACTGTCGACAGTCACTCGGGTTGTGGAGCTTCCTTCTTTAGATCCTCATCAAAAGTATTTCCCTATTCCGGGGAGTTTTGGATGTCACTGATATATATGTAATTACAGTAGAACCTCTCTGATCCGTCTCCTTTGGGGGTCCATACCCCAACCATTCAGAATGCCAAATTGGTCAGATTATCACATGGATTTACAGTAAAACAAATCTCTCAGTTCAATAAAGACTATGTATTGTTCTCTACATTAAGTCCCAGTAATAAATAGCCCGCAACTTAATTTTGTCTCAACCCAGGTAACCTTTAACGTAATTGTATTTTTTTTTCTGAAAACACTAATTGAACTAACTAACTAACCATCATGCCGCTTCGCCGCAGGGGTAGGCAGAGAGAATCGAACGCCACACCACTCTGTCCTTGCAAACATTCTTTGCCTCTTCTACATTCATGCATCTCCTCATACATACCCGACGATTATTACGACTCCTGACCCGGCCGCTTTCAAGTATTTGACATACCTGATTGTGCCAAGTTTTCCTCGGTCGTCCTCTGCTTCTTTTTCCAACTACATTCGCCTCATAAATTTGTTTAACCGTTCTTTCTTCACTCATACGCTCCACATGTCCAAACCATCTCAACACACCTTTCTTAATTTTATCGATAATGCTTATCTCAGCCTTACATTCTTTCCTTATTTCATCATTCGAACATCTATCAAACATCGTTTTGCCACACATTCGTCTGAGGGATCGCATTTCGACTGCATTCAGTCTGCTTTCATCCTTCTTTTGCCAACTCCATGCTTCGTTTCCATACATAAGGGCTGGAACCAGAACTCCATTGTGTACTGCCAGTTTAGCTTCCGCTGATAGATTTTTATTTGCTAAAACAACACTCATTGTGTATTGAAAAAATAAGTTTTCATTCGAAATAAATATATGATTTTGAAAAGAATACACGATTGCGTGTGCACAAAAGCTGTTTTTGTTATTGCAAAGTAGCAATATACCTACATTGATATAAAAATGATAGGAGAACGGATTCAATATTCAATTGAAATTAAAATGGTTACAATAATACAACATTTTGAGTGTGTCCAAATACTTGTTCACAAAATCTGGATTATCTCCAATTACAGGAGTTATTTTCATATTATTTTTTGACATCTCATCAAAAAAAATAATATGAAAATAACTCCTGTAATTGGAGATAATCCAGATTTTGTGAACAAGTATTTGGACACACTCAAAATGTTGTAAATAAATTATCTGGTCAAATTATAAGCTTAATAATAAAAATGAAAATGGTATTTTCTGGCGTTTCTCATGTGTGTGATTATAATCCGGGATTCGGATCTCACATACTAATATAAGCGTTTCTGCTTAATAAAAAGCTTCTTTACATCTCACCAATAGATGTCTCTACTGAAGTTTTAGTGATTCATGAACAAGGTTTCTAAATTGGTTCATATATATAGAACTTCCAAGAATTTGAGTAGTGTGGTTGTCAATAATGGGTAGAATTGGTGAATGTTACACGTGTGTAAAGTGATCACTCAAACCAGCCTATGACGGTCGTAAGCCCCGTAAATGCCCAGACTTCCATATTCTTCTTCATCTTTGATGAGATGTCAAAAAATAATGTTACAATAATAGTTACATATTGATTGGACAAAAATTCAAATGTGAATGAATCCACACTCGGTCTGCAATCCTCACACATCGCTCTCTCTTTCATTCAAAGTGCCAACATAGACTCACGTCTACTAATACCGATATACTTTAATTAATTAATTTTTTTTTTCTCTTTATATTAAATTCTTTTGCATTACATAAATTCAAAAACAAAAAATATTAATAAAAAATAAAAATGAATACAAAAAAAGATCCCACAAAGGCATGGCCTGTGTGTGGGTATACAAAATAAATAGTCATAGTACAGGGTATAAGGGTATAGGTTTCTGAGTATAATTAGTTAATACAAAATACAAAAAACTTAATATAAAATACAAAAAAAAATACTTGACTCTCAGTAAGCAATTTTTTTTTTTTTAAATTAAAACTTAAAAAACATAAAAAAAGATGACAAAGTAAAAAAGTAAAAAGCTAGCGATCATGTGCTAAATGAAAAAGGAGCTTAAATCTGTCTCTTCTATAAATAATCTAAGCAAATTTTTAAATTTACACGAACTTAGGGAATTAACATCTAACAAATAGTCTTTGTGGAATAAGTTGAACAGTTTTGGAGCTATGAAAAATGAGTGTCTTTGCATTGTTGTTGGATGTTAATTAGAGATTCATTAATCACTTGAATATAATTTCAGATGTGCGTGAATCAGAAATGTATGGCCGTAGCATCTCTACGACTCGGAGCTCAGGCCAGAACTGATTCAGGAGCTGTCTGTCCATCGGATTGCTCAGGGCACGGAGTATGCAATTCATTGGGTAAAAAAATCATAATTGCACCTTAAAGCATTTTTGTACCTGCTATTATTATTCTTTAATAAAATTGTCATAAATTTGTTTCCAGGCCATTGTCACTGTGATAACGGATTCGCCCCTCCGCTGTGTAAACTCCCGGGACCCGGGGGCAGTCTGGATTCCGGACCCGCTAGCGATCCCAATTGTAATGTTTTTTTTTTTGCACTTTTGCATATGGATATTAATAATACAAATTTCACTCGTTTTCATAAATCATAATAAAATTCTTGTATTTAAAATTCAGATGAATTTTCTGTAAATAACGCTAGCAATCATAAAAGGCCTTACAGGCCCTTTTTCAATTTAAAATTTAATATTTCGAGAATTTTGGAAGATTTTATTTTCCCGCATTATCCCTTCAATAAAAATAATGATAGTTATATTAATTATGGGATTTATTAATTTTTTTTTCATAAATTGTAAATGAAAACACTTATCACCACTTGAGTATTATATTAATTTTTAATGACTAGTTTTGGAAGCTACTGATGCTTCCATCTACACGTTTTAATATAAACTAAAGCATTAATAAAGATAAATAATTATCTGTACTGTAAGTGAGGTAAGATGTTTTAACATACACAGATGATAAATACATTTACGAAAATTGGATTGGTAGTTAGTGTGATGTTGTTCAGATATCAATTTGTTTTATTTTTTTTTGCGATTTTGAAATATTATTTAATAATATCTATTTTTCAACAGACCAAAAACTGGTGACAAAGGTGCTGCTTATCATGTTCCTCGGAGTGGTTCCCGCCATGGCCCTGATCTTCCTCTTCGTGTACTACCGTCAGAACTCCATCATGTTCTGGAAGAAGCCCAAAGGATCAGCGTACGTACAAAACACAACACAACCCTCACGTAGTTCCTCTCTTTGCACGGCCAAATCACTATGTTGCTTCGCATCCTGCACTCCCGGTGGCGGTTGCATGAGAAATTTGTGCGGAGAAAGCGAAGACAGTCGCCCCAAACTCAGAAAGGAACTGAAAACCGGCGAGAAGTTAGACATTACCAAGACCGCGCTGATCTCGACTACAAACGAACACGTGACCAACAACTTTGCCAGCTACCGATCCCGCGTTCTCAGTCTGCGCAGGAGCAGTTTCTTCGGAGGGAAGGACGACAAACGCGCTTCCAAAGTTGACGATTTATCGAATCAGGACGCCAAACGAATCCCGTCTATCTTCGTCGAACATCCGCCTGTCAAGAGCAAAATGTTTGACAAGAACGTCAAAGGTCTGAAGGTCGACACGACCATTCAAAACGAAGTGTCCGATTGTATCTCTACCGCCTCGACTTGTTGCTTGACTCCCGAAACCAGCGAAATCATATTACCCGACGATGACTCTGATGTCGGAACGATATCAGTAAAAGCGCTCAGAGAAAAACTATTTTCCAATACTAATAGTTCATCTAGTTCCAGCAACGGGACAAATGTCGAAGTTTTGGGTGTTCCTTCTAAAACTCCAAATAGACTATCGCCTCGAATGTTTAACACTAGGACTTGATTAATAACAATACATAATTGTTTTGTGTATTTTTTATTTGTGACTAACCTTACAATTAACTATTTTGTCTCGTATTTGTGATAAGATATCGATCATCTTGTACTTTAAATCTTGTAGAACTACTAAGCACATCTCACTCCAAATATCTCTAGTTTTTTTATATTAACATTGAAACGTCTGGTGAATATTGGCACTTCTTTGCTTTTTCAATACACAAGTAGGAATATTTTTGATTCATACAGCTATCTTGTACTTTAAAACTACTAAGCAAATCTCTCTCCAAACATCTGTAGTTATAATAATAATATTGAAAAATCTGATGAATCATGTTAGATCTACAAATTAGGCACTTTACAGAGAAGCATTTTGAAGTTTTCTTTGCTTTTTCAATACACATGTAGGAATATTTTTGATTCATACAACTATCTTGTACTTTAAAACTACTAAGCAAATCTCTCTCCAAACATCTGTAGTTATAATAATAATATTGAAAAATCTGATGAATCATGTTAGATCTACAAATTAGGCACTTTACAGAGAAGCATTTTGAAGTTTTCTTTGCTTTTTCAATACACAAGTAGGAATATTTTTGATTCAAACAGCTATCTTGTACTTTAAAACTACTAAGCAAATCTCTCTCCAAACATCTGTAGTTATAATAATGATATTGAAAAATCTGATGAATCATGTTAGATCTACAAATTAGGCACTTTACAGAGAAGCATTTTGAAGTTTTCTTTGCTTTTTCAATACACAAGTAGGAATATTTTTTATTCACAGGTATTAATACCTTGCTTTGCCAACAATCCAGTTGGCACTGCATCAATCCGATCGATGAAAACCAAGGCAAAAGAAGAATATAACTCATTTTTGCATTAATTTACAGAACCCACGTTGGATGTTTCAATATATACTTTATTATTTGAAGTAAAAGAAATAAAAAGGTTCTAACCAAATTCCAGAATGGAAAATATTTATGCCCAAACGTATTATAGTAAAGACTAAGCTTGTATTTTGTATTTATTTATATTATTTTTATAAGATACTTAAATTAATTGGTGCTGTAGTATTCAGATATTTCGGCCTTTGCCAAATATCTGAATGAACGACTTCATATAAAGCGTGTTTGTATAAAAATTGGTTAACGATTCATTTTAAACAACACAAAAAAGTTTTAAAAAAACCTATTCCTCATCACGTTTCTTAAATGTCATTGTGTCGTCAATTTTTGCAATTCATTTTTTTTACAGTAATGGTGAATGTTACACAAGTGTATTTATTATTAAGTGATCACTTAAGCCAGCCAAATGCCAGGTCGTAAGCCCTTTGGCACTCAGACTTCCTCTCAAGTTGAATCACTTGTACACATTTCAATTTGAACTTAATGCTCACTGCCAACTTTTTCGACATATGTATTTAAATAATTTGCAAATAATATGAATAATGACGACACCTTTGGACAACAGCAAAAACTAATTCAAGTAATTTTGGGTTTGGTAATTTTTTTAAGTTGTGTTACGGAAACTTATGTGATTGGTCTCCCATAGCTTCTCATAGAATTAGCATGTTTTTATATTATCATATAATAGAATAAAGTATTGATTTTTCATCTGTTTCTCATTATTTTCATACTCATCTTCCTATTTTGTATTAGAAGTAGTGCTGTTTGCATGTTTTGGTGTTGGTTGCTTGGGCTGCTGTATCGGTGAGTAGAAATTCTTACTTGTGCTAGATATTTTTTTTTCAAATTGCTTTATCCTGACCACGCTGCAAAGTAACCGAGTCAATCATTAATATTTTATTTCTCAACATAAATTTGATCAATAAATGCAGTGGATTCTGGTTAATCGAGACAACTGGAACAGATGCTTATTTGGGACAAATATCAATGAACTTAAACCATCTAAGGAACTGGGTAATAGTGATTTAAAGTGCTCAGATAGAATAATATTCCGCTAAATTAGGATGATAAATTTAAGATCGTAATTGGTATATATCGCTCACTCCTTTCATGAATGTCATAAATAAAAAATTGCCATATTTCAGATGTGCATGTTTTCGGAATGCTCAGAAAATTTACTATATCCCAGCAAAAGAGGCATATTTTTAACTTAATATTTACCCGCCACAGGGCAGAAAGTGTTGATTTTACATTTTTAAGAAATGGTATTGTTTAATTATTTTTTAAATATACTAAATATTAATAAACGGAGAAAAAACCTTCAGGTTTTACCTAAAAAGATCTGTTGCACAGTAAAAAGTTCAGTAAGTGGCTTGATATTTATTTTTAATACATTGTATTATATTTTTCAACTTTAAAAACATTCTCCTGAAAAATCTATTTTTTTGATTTATGACGTTCTTGAAAGGAGTGAGCGATATATATAATTGATATTTTCTTTAAATTTCTGACCAGGACATATTCTTAAAACTTATATGTCAGGATTCACTTTTACATTGAAACAATATGGGGGGAAACTAATTACCTAAATTGTTAGAAAAAAAATTGCTATTGTTAAATAATAATAATAAAAAAAGTGTAATAAAAAGTAAGCATTATTACACTAGCACAATGAAAAACCAAGTTGAGTAGTTTGCAATTTCGGTACATTTGTTTTTTATTAATGTTCCAGGTCCAAGTCCCCTACAAAAAGCAATATTCAGCGTGGAATATCCCGTCCCAGCTGCTTCGGGCACTCCACCCCGTCTCCGCAGTCGTCCACCTCTCCCCTCTCCAACACGGTGTCCGCCAATGCCCTCTCCCCCGACGACATGAACTCCAGCCTGCTCCCCACCCAGAACGGAGCCGACATCCCATCCTTGAACAGTAACTTCTTCGGGCAGTTCAAGGGCTTCACTCTGTTCCCGATGCAGAAACGCGACGATTCGTTTGGAAACCAAAACTACGCGGTCGAAAGCGAACAAAACAACCCGGGGAATGTTTCCTCCTTTACAAATAACCGGCCTACTTCTCCGGTTCAAACTGGGACTGTGAAAAATGCGGTCAATTCACTCAATAGAAATGCCAGTCAGACCGCGCAGATCAATCGGACGCCTTCCTTCACTAACACTCCTCGATCGCCGAACAATTCTCAGAAGTTTCCGCAGAGATCCGCACCGCCTGTTCCCTCCGTTCCTACCGTTGCGATCAAAATCTCCAACGTCAACAGGTCTAACACGCAAGCCGCCGATGTCAAAAGAGGTGTTACGATAGACAGATCGGCTACAGATGCTAGTCGACCCAAGTCGATAGCTTCGGGCGTCGAGAACATCAATTCTACTTCCGTCGCGCCCGCTCTACCTCCCCTAAACCCGGGACATCATAATTCTAGACCGACCATTTCAAATCCCATCTTAGAAGCGTCCACCTGCACGGCCAAAGAGCTAATTTCCCCCCTTAAGAATAGCTCCGGATCGGGAGGCGCCGTGGTCGTCCCGCTGAGACCCGCTCCTACAGTCCCCCCTGTCGCCTCTCCCCCCGCCAACAAGAGACCCCTGAGCAGCCCTAATTCTACCACCAACGCCGTGTTCGCCATGCCCGAAGAACCTGTCAAGAAACCCAAAGAAGGAGGCACTCTCAATAGGATAGCTTCGTTCTTAAAACAAGACAAATCTGATAAAGAAAAATCGAGGAATCCGGTGGAGAGAAGTAATTCTCTTCCTAAAAACCCAAACCACCAAGTCAAGATTGTTAAAAATATAGATAAGAATGCATTGAGAAATCTTCAAATATCTAATCCTATCCTTCAAAACGATATCGACATCCCCGTTGGTACTGTTCCCGTCGTTTCCGACTCGGAAGACCTCGAAGACCCTTCCAAAATGGTCGTGATGAGAGCTCAGAGCATGAGAGGCCCGGCGCTAGCGGCTAGACCGGCTATCCCCACATTCGGGAGCATGAGACAAGCTCCCGGGGCCAAGAGACCCACCTCCATCCACGTCAGCAGCAGGCCGACCTCTCCCCCTCCGCCGAGACCCACGGATTTACCGGGAAAAGCGGCCGACAAACCGGACATCAAGAAGATTCAAGGACTACCGGGTTACCAAAACCCTCCCATGTTCGATCGAAGAAATTTGAAAGATAATAAGAATCCGGAGTACGACGATTGTGTCGCCGAAACGCACGCTCCTCTAGCTAACATCAGCGAAGAAACCTCTCCAGATAACATCTACGCTATTATAGAAGAAAGCCCGCCGAATAATAAGGCTTTTACTAAGCCGACCGTCTCTAATGCCAACACCAAGCAATTGGCCGGACCTGTCAACAAGAATGCAAATTTAGGAAACGGAGCAAATTCCACCGCAGCTGATAGCATGGGGTTGCTGGGAGAGATAGTCTCCGAAATACAGAATAGAAATTTCGATTCCATTTACTCCACATCCACATTGGCCAGAAAGAAGAGAGAGAAGGAACTGAGGGAGAAGAATGGCATTACGTCCGACGAAGAAATAGATTTTGACGACGGCTGTACGTACGCCAACACGTCCCATTACAAATCTCCGGGAGATTATAGCAATATGAACGGAATGAAGAACATCTCCAGCGCAGCGTCGACTACGAGTAGCGGATATTTAAATCCGGCAGCCGTCAACGTTCCCGTTGGAAAAATCCCACCCAAATCCGGAATAGTTAGCATCGATAAAGTAGATAGTAAAACTCCCGAACCGAAAACACCGATCGAAACGACGGAACCGTACAAAACATTCAGTTCCACTCTTCATCGGTCTTTGGGCCCTTTCGCTAGCAGTTACAGCAAAGAAAAGACGCCCGGCGTGGAGAAAAAACCGCCGGAAAAACCGGCCGTTCCACCCATTACGGCTGGACTTCAGAAGAACCCTAGTTCTAAGATGCCCATGTTGACACGACAAAACACTCCGGATAAATTACTGGACAGACCGAGTCCTCCTGTCGGAATAAATAGGCAGATCACTCCCCCGAGTCTGAAGAATTTGACTCAAACAAATAATTCTTCGGCTTTGCAAAATAGCAATGTCAAAAACACTCCTCCTTCCCCCAAAAACGGTTCCAAAGCGATCAACAGATTGTCCTCATCGTCTAATAGTCCCGATCTAGTATCGAGTTGCGCGCCGACAGTCAACAGTGTCAAATCGCCGGATGTAGTTACCAGTAGCGGAAGTAATGTAGCCAAACCGTCAGGTATGAACCAGGGTGTGATTTTAAAACCCACTTTGCAAGCGGTCCCCCCGGCCAAGCCGCAAATCCAAAAATTCACGCCTAAACCTCTGAAAAATGGCGCAAATTCGACGACAATATCGGACCCGAAGAATGTTTTGAGAAGTGCACCGCCGCCGCCGGCAACCGCGTTAAAAAAAAGTGCTCCGGCGAGGCCGACTTTGCCCAAAGTGATACAGAACGCGACGGACAAAAACAATTCTAGCAGTAATAGTGGCCTTAGTTCCAAATCCAACAGTTTCGAGAAGAGCACCCCTAGCGTTAATAAACCGACTGCCGATCCCAAACTGAAACCGGGTGTCAAATCAGGGCCCCAGAAACTGGAGACGGGACCGAAGATTCAGAGTGCCGCGTTACCGTCTAAACCTAGCTTAGGATCCAAAGTGTCTAATGTTGCGAACTTGCAGCAGAAGTTCGAAGCTACCAAACTCGGGCAGGGAGTGAAAACCCCGGCGACTGGCCTGAAGAAAACTTAAATTAGGATTAATCCGAGATCGTAGTGCCATTTTTGCGCTCGGCTGTGATCGGTCTACGCCGTCAGCCAGCCGAAGAGAATATTAGGTATTTTCATTACTATCACCAAATGTGAGGTGACGAAGACTGCTAGAATTGATATCCGAGTGTTTTTTTTTGTTGTACTTCACACATTTAGTATTAACTAAATAAGATAAATCTTAAGGATTTTTCTTGTGATTTACTTGTGGAACCATTTGGCAATATAGCTAATTTATTATTCTACCTTATCTTACCTTTAAGTTATCTTATTTTGGACAATCTTTATGTGTAATTACTTTTTTTTAAATGTAAATGTGAAGCTATGAACGCTTTTGACTTATTTATAGTAAATATTAAGCATATCCCTTAGTTTAATGACCCCGCTAAAAATTGACACGACTTTATTGACTCTTGTGTGATATAAAATAGTTTATTAATGTGCATACTATATACATCGATTATTATTGCGAAATTGTAATTATTTCCGATACATTTTTATTTGTATAGATTTTTTTATATATCATAATTATTGTGCTTAAATGTTAATGTACAGTTTTCTACAAATGAATAAAGACAGCTCTTTCTTTTTGCCGCTATTTTATAAATTCTCAACGATGACTTTTCAATAGTTTTAATGTAAGGGAAGATATTAAAGAGTTATGTACCAAAAAGTCATACATCTTAGTATATCTTTTTAAGTATAAAATGCCATTTGAAACGCTAACTGATCTCATACAATCCCGTGTGCGCTTAGTGCGCTATTGCTGTAATCCTATAACCGTTCTTCAACTTTTGTGCGGTTTATTGCAATGTTTTTAATGCATAGAACAATACAAATAGTCATTTTTGATAATTAAAATGTAACTTTGTTTTAAAATAACTATAAATATTTTATTATAACTTAATTATAATGTCTACCGGTTCGAAGCTAACCGTTTCTTTATTAAGACTGATTAAGAAGCGGTTAGCTTCGAAACCGGTATACATTGTAATTAAGTTATAATAAAATATTTATAGTGATTTTAAAACAAAGTTACATTATTATTATCAAATGGAAAATCACAAAGTTAATACTTCAAATATAAAATATAGTCATTTTTTAGTTCAGAGATTGTTTCATTTTACTGTCAATCCATTTTTTTAATGTATTTTTTGATAATGTGACCTTTTTTGCATTCTGACTGCACCCCCTTGTCCCAAAGATGACGGATTGCAAGGGTTCTACTGTATACAACCCTTATACCGCAGCAAAAGTGACTATGTTGATTAAAGAACCAATAACATTTTTTGATGTACTAATCACCATTCATCACATAGAATAATTTAATTATTCTATTATCACTATTTATTAATAATAACTGCTATTTTGCATTGAATTAAACATTTGACAATCAAGATTTTCAATCCTATTAAGATATTTACATACATTTTACACATTAAATGTACTGATTTGCTATTTAGGTTACTTCCCATACAAAGTAACTGAAGAACAAGAAAATATTGTTTTTTTATTACATTATTACTATTAATAATAAAATCATTGGTAATGAACAACGCTATTATCTATTGAGTAGTATGCAGTATTTTTCATGTGAATGGCTCAATTTTACGTAAATTAATATTTCACAAAACAAAGTTTTATAAAATCAAATTTAAATAGGTTGCACCTTCGACGTTTATAACAGTTATTTTTAATGTTTACAATCCATATTTTGGGCATTTTATAATTATTTTATGAGGATAATGTATTAATTCTCCCACCAGATTATTTTTTCGAAATATTTTGCTTTTTAATAAAGAAAATGTAAAATATATTGATTATAAATAAAATAACAGTTAAAAACATGCATAGATAATATTTATATATATTTTTTAGGAATGGGAGATATTTGCAGCTTTTTAAATTTATCTAATAAAAGTTGGTAACCACCACCTATAGAACTATAGTCTCAATCAGATGCTAATTAAATACAGCAAATGATTTTCGAATAACCAATTTAATACAATAGAAATGTGTTTCCCCATTTTGCAATGTCAAAGAAGGTGTGAATGGTAAAGTGTTCAAATCCGTTAGATTTATACTACCTTTTTAATATTGATCCCAGGTTCTGTTTGCTGATTTTATCAAAACTTGCCTAAAAATTCAACCGCTAAGCTACTGAGATATTCAGATTGTTTTTTTCATCACATTACATATCGTAATTATACAGGAGAAAGTGACCAAGTGCATTGTTTTACAAAAACGTGATCATTGACTATTTGATATCTTATACTAGCTTAATATTGCCCTGAAAAAATCCCAAATGATTTCAAACTTGGAAGTATAACATATTGACTTGGTAAAAATGACTAACTGCATTGATGTTTATTTTCTTGCCAAGCAAAAGTGACTAAAATGGCCCTCCTGAACATTTTACGTTTTGGTAGTTGGTCACTTTCTCCTGTACGACTACGATATATGAATGGCTGTTCACAGCATTATAGGTCCAAAAAGTGAATTCAATAAGCAAAGGTTTCTATGTAATTGTGTGCTGTTTATTATTATTCTTATTTATGTATTCTTTTGGTGCAATGATATGAAAACCAATTTATGAAGACTTGCAATCTATACTAACTGTTTATAAGCTTAACCACTTATGCATAATTTTTACCACTTCTTGTGTCCATATAAAATGTATGCAATAATAACTGTTAAATTTTGCTTATATATTTTTTTTTCGCGTAATATAAATGCAGGGTACACCGCCAAAGGGGGCTCATCAACATTAACGAGTAATTTATTTATGGATTGCTATAGCGAATTTTTACTGTATTTACTTTTTTTCCTAATTTTAACCACTACAGCTAGGTTATTTTTAATGATGCATAATTTCTTTATTGTCAAAAATAATATTAATTCCCTTGTAATGCAAATCACAGTGCAATTATTCGCAAGTGATGTTTGTTTTAAAGCATGGAGTTGCAAAGTGTTGACATTTTTTGTGAATGACACGCGTTCTGTGACCTAAGTATACGTAATAGTCGACCTTGTGTACAGGTAGGGTTCTACCATTAGTATTTTGATGATTTTTCCTTTATTTAAATTCATCTTTAGTCCAGTTTTGTTCAATTCCAACTTCAACGCTTTAATCATTCCGGTGAATACCGTATCCACTCATGTCAAATTTGGAGGATGGTCATTCGAGCTCATGCTTGAATTCGAAAATAACTCTAAAAATCATTTTTTAGAGTTATTTTCGAATTCCAGGCAATTAACTCTCACCCAGCAAAATATTGAGTTGTTTTATTTAAAATTCAAAGTTGAAAACAAAATTTATGCTTGAACAGTGAGTAAAACATTTACATATATATTTAGTTTATCGCAAAATACAATTTTACAAATTTCTGTCTTTGATTTCATGCAACCTATTTGTGTATACAGTAATTTTGTCACAACTCCTACCAGATTTGCATTATTTAACACTAAAAGTAAGTTCTTTTTAATTTATTTTTTGATTCGGCGCTTAATTTGTAGAACTCCATTTTAATTTATGTATCAATTTTTAAATCAAACAGATTTTTTGAGTCTACTAAGTTGTACTTTATTAAAAAACACATAAAAATTAATATTGTGACAATTATTTTGCCTAGTTATGGCATTTGCGAATGAATGTTTGAAAATGCCATAACTAGGCGAAACAATTGTCACAATATAAATTTTTATACGTTTTTTGAATTAAATACAACTTAGTAGACTCAAAAAATCTGTGTTTGATTTAAAAATTAATACATAAGTTCTTTTTAGTATTTAATAAAGAAATAAACTTTCCAGAAGTAGGTTTTTAATGTTGGTTGGCCTCATTTTATCTGTGTACCCTTCAAATAAGAGTTTCCCTGTTTTTTTTAACGTATCAGTTATGTGATTAATGCTAATATGTATATTTAGATAAAGCGCAGGACTGATCGCCTTGCCTTCAAGTAATTGATCAAGCTAACACCGTGTCGATCCGATGGGGTGCCCTGTACACCATTTGGGTGGCAAAAGAGAAAAGAAAAAGAAGAATATATAGATGAATATAATACAAGAGTTTACACTTGAAAGTTGGAATATTTTGTACATAAAAACCAAAGATTTATACATATATGAATATTGTAGACGTTTTATATACTACATATTATCTATGATTTTAGTATGTTGTCAATCTTTATCAACAATTTATCCATTGCATACAAACATAAACGTGTCTATAATAAAAATGTGACCTACTTAAATTGTACACATAATAAAGAAAACTTTTTATATTATCGTGTTTTTATTTGTATTCCTTTGTGAACGAACATAAATATTTTTATTAATACGTGTGTATCGAAACATCCGCCCCATAGTGCAGTGGTCAGCGCGCTAGGCTACTATGCTAAAGGTCCCGGGTTCGATTCCCAAAAGGTTCAAAATAAATATTAGTGACTTCTCAGTCTAATTTTTATTTAATATGACCCTGCACTGGTACCTGAAGCAGAAGGCTGATAGATAACCTTTCCTTTGTGTATTTAACAATTAAGATAACATTGCTTCTATACGATGCAATGCCCTATGCACCATCGGGTGCAGATAAGGTTTGAATGAAAATTAATGATTTTTTAAAATCATGCTAAAATAATAATTCATCCTCTTCAAACCCTTATCCACACCCCAATGGTGCAAAGGGCACTGCATCGTATAAACGCAGTGTTATCTTGATCTTTGAACACATGAAGGAAAGGTGATCAGCCCTCCGCTTCAGATACCAGTCCAGGGTAATATTGAATAAATATAAGTAAAAAATCACTCACATTTATTTAACCCCCCGTGGGAATCGAACCCGGGACCTCCAGGACAGTAGCCGAGCATGCTGACCGTTACACTACGGAGGCGGACAACTATATATAAGACTACAAAATAATAATTAGAGGTTATTTTTATATTTATTACCTATTAAAAAGCCTATAAAATAAAATTTCCTTCCATCTTTTTTAAACTTGGCACCGCTAATCATTCAAATACAAGTTGGGAAATAAAAAGCAGGAGTTTTACTTCAAACATTTATTCGAGTATATTCCGCACAGAGTACAAATCAAGCAGTTATTTAATTGTAAAAATAAAATGCTAGCATAAAAATGTATGCAAAAATCCTTACAAAAATATTAAATAATTATATATTCAAAGAACATCAGAGGTTTGGTTAAGTTATGATCAATAAAAGAAAATAATATGATATCATCTGGCAAAAAATTAAGACTCTATTTTAACCAGTTGCCAGTTTATCCCTCACGTGACTCGGGCAAGGAGTTTGTGTTGCATTGATGAGTCCGAGTGTTGCTCGGGAAAATCTTAATCCAACTTGGTGGTATTGATTTGCCTTAGTCAGGTATATTTATGTATTTGTTTTTTTTTTACTAACCCGAGCAGTGTTCGTGTAGTCCTGTTTCGAGTTGTTTGGTGATGATTACCTGCACTGACGAATTTTCTTGCCAAAATTCAACTGTTAAGTGGTTAAAATAGTATTGTATTATCAGTTGTACTTAAAACGAGAAAGTTGGCTACCGTAAATTGAATTAAAAAAAATATTTTCCTATGCACAGTAAAAAAATAAATATTTCAAACTTGAAAAAATGGCATTAATATGACACAAAAAAAATTGGCATAATTTGATTCGTCTACTTGCAAATAATATAAAAAAAAATTAGACTTCCTCAACCATTTGTGATAACATCAGTGTTTAAAATAATGTATGTCGTAAACATTTTAATATAAAAAGTGTATTTTTTCAAATCAGGACATTCGATGTAAAGTTTTCATCAGAAATTTTCAATTTATTATGATATTAATATAAATTATTCCAGTCCAAGAATTAATATTCTTCAATAAAAATATGCTGGTTTGCCAAAACATTCAACAGAAATTATGTACAATTATAAAAATAAATTCAAGGTTCTCAGAGGCATAAAAATATACATTTATTAGCTTACATTCGATGAGTCTTATATCCTAATAGGTCTCACAACAAGATTCTATAATATTTACATAAAAAATATTTTTAAATTATTTTATTTTTAATCGTACGCGGGGAGAACTGTTCTGTCGAAACAAGTAGTGTTAAAATGATTAAAGAAAACACTTCGTTTTTTACCACTTGAGTTTTATTAGACTACATGTTTCAGAAGTTAAACTTCCATCATTCAGGTCTGTATAATAACTAAAATATAAAATATAAAATTGTTCTATAAATAAGGAGAGGGGAAAGTAAGGGGAAGGAGTTAGTCAAGGAACGGATTACTTTCCCCTCTCCTTATTTATAGAACAATTTTATATTTTATATTTTAGTTATTATACAGACCTGAATGATGGAAGTTTAACTTCTGAAACATGCAGTCTAATAAAACTCAAGTGGTAAAAAACGAAGTGTTTTCTTTAATCATTGTAACATGTCTTACCACAAAGTTAATGCCGAAACAATAAATAAAGTAGTGTTAATAATAAATTCTAATTTAGTAATACTTTTAACGTAAGTAATCATTTACTTAATGTTGACATCATTAGTTATATGTTTGTTACATTTAGTAGTATGTTTCTAAAATTACATTGTCCCAAAAAAAGCTGTTTATTAAGCTTGCTAAAATACAAGATTTAATAGTAGAGACAACAATTGAGTCAATGAATACCAACTCGCCCATGTGTAGATGTACATTTAGTAAAGTTTCAATTTATCAGAAATGAAAAAATGTGTATCGTAGAGAACTTTGATGTGTTACTTGAGCCCAGTACAAAAAAAAATGAAATCTGTATTTGGTCTATAATAATGAACGTATCGACATGATTCATTATTTCCCTGACAGGTGACACTTATTGTCACGATACTTCGATCGATACCATGATCTAAATTTTTTTTTTTGTACTGGGCTCAAGTAACACATCAAAGTTCAAGTAGCCCTGTTCTACGGTACCTTTACAAAAATTGTAAACTAGATATACCAGGTTCGGTTTAATACCTCAGTCCATGTTTATTCACAAAATGGTGTATTTCAGTTCTGCAGTTCCGGCTGACCCTAAAGAATGGCTTTAAAATTATTCATTTACAAAAGCATTGCGATCAATTAAGTACATAATTTTATTAAATTTAACCCATTGCAACACAAAGCCGACGAATCGCCGGCCAAGGTCAATTTGTCACTGACTCACAAAGCCAGCGATTCACTAGTTTGTGTTTGAAGTGATTTTTTTTACATTAAAACTGAATGACAATAACTTTATTCATAAAAATGACAGTGATTTTTTTTACATAAAACTGAATGACAATCACCGTATTCATAAATTTACTTTGCATACATTTTTTATGTTTTTATTTTGTGTTATTGTAATTAAAAAATGTCTCAAAATTAAATAGTGTGTCGTATGAACAAATTATGTCATCTTTATTAGAGGTGCAATGGGTTAATAATTATCACAATGACGCTTACATTGGGTTAAAATTGCCAGTAATTAAGTTGTTGTATCACTGTCGTCATCCGAATCCAAGTCGCTGGAAGAATCGGAACTGGAAGAGCTGGAATCGCTACTGGAATCGTAGGATTCACTATGATCTTTGGTTTCCAGATTCGGAGGTTTTTTCAGCATCAGCGGAGGTTCTTCGCCCAACTTCATGGTGGACATCTTCAGCGCCATTGCGTTCTCTAAAATCTGCGATTCTTCACTCTGCACCATATTCCCGGCCTCCTCGTATTCCTCCAGCTCCAAATCCAGACTGGACTTTGTGATGTGTATATTTTTTAATTCTTCTAAAACATCGTTGTACGTACTTTCCTCACATTTCTGCGAAAATATTAAAAAGTCTCTTATGTAAAGTTGGTTAAGGATATACCGAGCATCCTGACTAGAGTTGAAGAGATGGTAAATCTCCAGTAAACACTTGACGATGTATTTCCGACCGATTTTGAATATGGCGATGACGTCCTGTTTTACTTTTTGGCAGAGTTCAAAGTTTCGATACATCGGGTAAACGAGAGCTCTTCTGTAGCAGCAAGTGACTGTTTCTTTTAAATTTGCGAAAGTTTCGAACCAGCTGAGAGTAGCGGAGACTCTGTTAATGGTCCAACTGGATTCGACAGTATTTTCGTTGTAAGTTGTTCTTTTCTCGTAGCAGTACGCGAAAAGAACGTCGATTAGATTACACATGACGCTGTCAAATTCACTCTTGTTTAACAAATACTCTTTGTTAGGCAAATCTTTTAAGATATCGATCTCTTCGTCTGTGAATGTGACTTCTTTACTCGTGTCCCGACACTCCCACGGTGCCACATAACTCAACAGCGGGGAAATTAGTTCTTCGTCGAAGAAGTCAGCGAGATAATGGTCGGAAGAAAATTTATCTCTCTCGTGCTCCTCCCGCATTCTTTTGCGATCTTCGATAGAAATCTCGTCGGGAGTTTTCAGCTCGAAAATATTGGGAAACTCACCCCCCAAGTCCTTGAAAGAACCGGCCAATTTATTCGCAAACCCGTAAGAGAAATTATTGTTCAGTAATGAACGATTGATAGGCAAGGTTGTCTCTTCTGCTTCGACTACCCCGCTGTCTGTTGTGCTGCTAATTACTTCCACTAGACTCGGGTTGACGTCTTTCATTTCGGTGGGCGCAATTAAACTCGTTATCATGTCTAGCCCTTGGAATTCTTCACCTTTATTTTCTTTTTCGAACGCGAAGGTAAAGTCTCCTTGATCACATTCATATTTGGCCGTAGATCGCTCGTTTTCTACAATCCTTCCGGGCAAGTGGAGCCGCAAATGGTATGGCGGAGACGAAAATACGAAATCTTTCCCTTCTACATAAATCTCGGTATCGTCGATATTTGTATACGGAGAGTGAATAGTGATAATAACACGTTCCGCATTTTGATGTAAACGAAATTTCGGCACCAACATTTTGCTTTACTTTTTGTTTTCGACCTTAATGACAAATCGCGTGCGCACGAAATTTCATTTCGCGAATGACAGCTAATTCCATAGATACGTCAATGGAATAGAAAATGATTCATAAAATATTTTTTTAAACCATTGATTGGTGCTCGAATTTTTTAAATAAATTTAAATATATACGGGGTAATTTGTTTGCCTCCGTGGTGTAATGGTTAGCGTGTTTATCTACCGTGGTGGAGGTCCCGGGTTCAATTCCCAGGAGGTTGAAAATAAAACACGAGTGATTTTACAGTCTTAAATTAATTTGATATTACCCTGGACTAGTCCCTGAAGCACATGAGTGATCATCTTGTCTTCATGTAAGTAATGATCAAGATAACATTGCGTCAATACCCGCGTATCATTGGGTGAGGATAAGGGTGAAAGAGAAAGAATTTGTATTAAAATACAGAAATTTTGAATTCCTAAGTAATATCATACAAAATTGAAAATTCCATTTTATTTTTAGTGACTTCGATAAACCCGTTATTCTACTTTATAAAAAAATGCAATTTAAGATAACACATATTAATGTTGCAAGATTACGTTTGATTATATTTGTTTTGCCTAGATAAATTATGATTTTTAAATGTATGGGGAGACACAAAGGGTGAAAATCGGCCTAATCTTTTGTTTTTATATAGATTTAAAAAGTTTTGACAGGCTTTATGAATATGAAGATGAATGTCTTTTATTAATCCATCAATATTTCATTTAAATAATCTCCTTCTTTTTAATTTAAAAATAAAAGACTATTATAAATAAATATTTATTAAAAACAATAATAACAGAATAAACTTATTGCACATACACATTTAGAGCAATTTCTTTAACATTCGATTAAAGTCAAAGTACTTAAATAGTATTTACGTTTATTTATTAAAGTAATAATTTATTAAGTTAATTGATAAATGCTTTTCAGTCAGAGGCAGGAAACATTGAAGTGTGTGTAACATGGAAAACTTCTGAAATTTCATTACCGTTAAGTACGAGATTTCAAAAACATTTATTGGAATATTCTATCAAATGTCTAAAAACACTCAACTTACTTTATAATAACTGTACATTTTTCTTAACAATATAAATCACAGAAAATCTAAACTCACTGCTAAATAAATTATTTTATGTATGACGATATAGACCCCATCCTGCTAGAAGATTATAGATTAAGTTACGGCAGAATCATTCTAAAACATTGGAAGTAACATAAGTACTTGGTGAATTACGTTATAATAACTTATGTATGTTCATTGCAATGCAGTACATACTTGAAAACATTGCATTTTTTTTACATCTAGGGAATCGAACCCGTAGACCAATTTGGCAGTCAGACATCTAACCATATAAATCAAATAAATAAATAGTGTTACTCATAAAACCATAAATTTTTGCATAAAATAAATATATCATTGCGTTGCGTTTTTCCTAAGGCTTTCGGCCTTAGGAAAAATTTATAACATAAAAAATATTGTTTCAATTAGAATATAAAAACCTGCAATATTAGTGTTAAAATTTATATACAAATAAGTCAATCAATTGCCTGAATAGCTGCAGTAGTCTTTCAGTATTTATGGATTTTTTATTTACAGTTTCGATTGTTTGAAGATGATAAATGTTGCAATGATGATTTGATGTTTTAATGTTGAATAATTTCGAACTTATATAACAGAAAGGCAATTTCTTTAGTAATGCTGCTTTCTATTAAAATATGTCAAAAATCAATACATTTTGTGTTCATAGAAATGAGACTCATTGGCTGTGTGATAAGATGATCAAGAGTGGATGTCTCGATACATATTTGCAACTTTTTTTGAGAACGTAACCTCCACAAATGCCCATAAGGAAGAACTGTACTTGTAATAAATGGTATGATCAATTGAAAGCTTGACTGTCTTTAATTTGTCAAGAGGCATTTGCGTTCATTTCTTTATTAAGAACAATTCTTTGAAACAATACAAACTTTTCATTTGAGATGTTTCTCGTTTCCAAAATGAGGTTATTTTGCCAACTAATGTAATTCAGATGATCCCAATTTCTACAGTCTTCCGGAATGAGTAATTTATCCAGAACTTTTCCAGAAAGGGAGGGAATTATCGGCTGCAGGATGATGCTGCATATCCTGAGGGTTTCCATCGTCAGGTGCAGCACCACATCCAGATCCTTCTGACGCTCGGGAGATTTCTTGATTTCC
Source organism: Brachycentrus maculatus (assembly GCF_059751285.1). Classification (NCBI taxonomy): domain Eukaryota; kingdom Metazoa; phylum Arthropoda; class Insecta; order Trichoptera; family Brachycentridae; genus Brachycentrus; species Brachycentrus maculatus. The sequence goes on from NW_028280788.1 coordinate 375,024, forward strand.
CAGGGTTTGAGGACTTCGAAGAATAGATTGAGCGCGTGGAGAGTTGCCATAACGGCATCAACCGCCTTATAGAAGTTGTAGTTTGAATAGTGGTTGTAACAAATTGCTGCAACAAAATATATATTTTTGGTTTTATTATAATAAGCAACTATGGTAACGCTTTATTAAATAAGTCTGAGGGAAGATTTGAATCAGCATTCATTATATTGACCATTCCTATGTATGTATTACATGAGAGGATTAATTTATTTTTTGACATCCCAACATAGATATAGAATATGGAAGTCTTGCCTTTACGGGGCGTACGACCGTCATAGGCATGTTTTAATAATTATTTTACACACGTGTAACATTCACCAATTCTACCTATGATTGACAACCACACTACTCACATTCTTGGCACTTCTAATTACATATATTGATTAATTTCGAAACCAACTGTTTGAATCAACTAGAATTTCATTGGAGACATCTATGATGAGATATTAGAAGCTTTTTATTAGGCAGAAACTCTTTCATTTATATGTGAGGTCTGAATCCTGGATTATATTCACGTATTTGAGAAATGCTAGAAAATATTTTTTTCATTTTTGTTTTAGCTTACATTTTGACCAGCTAAAATTAAGTATTATCTGGTACAAAAGTAAAGATTGACAAATTTTATAAATTAAAAATATTGTTTTACTGTTATTTATTTTGTTTGTGTACTCATACCAGTAAGAGTTATTAAAATACCATTGTTTAAGGGATACGCAGATGAAATTTCATGGGCAATTAACATGTTGATAGCCCCTGGATTCCCTCATAAGGTTCCTATTCTCATTCTAGTCTAGGGAGGACAAAGCCGTGCGAAACTCCTGACAATACTGCAGCCTGTGCGGATCTATGGTGATCGAGGAGCATGTAACTTACCAGCTACATTGTCCGCAAGCTCTATTAGCTTGGACGTCACTTCCATCTCTTTGATTTTCTCGAACTCTTCGGCGTGCAGTTGCGGGAATTCCTGTCTCGGATTTAAATTGTGTCCCGTGCACCTTCCCAGCAAGTTCCCCAGAGTGTCGGCCAACTGGCTATTTATAGCGCGCACCATCTTTGTTTCACTGTAATCTGCAAAAATGAGGATATTTTTACCAATTTTATTTTTTTATTTTTTATTTATCTATTTATTTATTTATTTCATCGATACATAGATAAATTCATATTTAATTCATAGATACATCAACTATATGTATTACGGCTCTTTAGGCATGGCCTGTGTTGAGCCGAAATACTAACATGTTAATACAATTTTTTTTTAAATATTTTTTTATTATTATTATTTGTTTGTTTTTTTTTCAAATTATTAGATATGCAAACATTGGTTATCACAAAAAAAATGCAAAAATTTTCTTTTAATTTTGATAGATAACTGATTGTAACTAACTAACCATCACACCACTTAAGGTAGGCAAAGAGGATAGAATAACATACCACCCAGTCTTTGTAAACATTATTTACCTCTTCATTCATGCATATCCTCATACATACCTGCTGAATATTCCGATTCACAATCTGTTGATAATTTGACCAGTTAAAATTAAATATTATCTGGTACGAATGTAAAGATTGACAAATTTTATAAATGAAAAATATTATTTTACTGTTATTTATTTTGTTTGTGTACTCATACCTCTTTGCATACGTTATTTACCTCTTCATTCATGCATATCCTCATACATACCTGCTGAACGTTCCGATTCACAATCTGTTGACTTTTCTACTATGTATTTGGTGTATTTCATCATGCCACATCATCATTGATCTTCTTCCAACCATATTTGGATTATTATTTTTTTTATACATGCTCAAACCATTTTACATTTTTTTCTAAATGCAAGATATGAGCGTTAGAGAAAGTCTGCTATAGAGTGATGGAAACAATAGTACAAAAGTGTAAATGTGCGCAGTAGAGTGACAGAGGAGAAACCCATGCTGGCCAAGAACCAGAAGTATCAGTAAACTACTGTTGAAGTGTTGTGAAAATTTTATCTCATGAAAGTTTATCATGTTCTAAGAAGTCATTGAATTTTATTGACCATTACTGTCCAATGTCAAATCTCATTCAACATCAATTTTTTCCTCGTAGGTCCCATGCCGGATGTTATTTGACATTTTTTTCATCATTAGTATTATTTATTTAAATTCCAAGCTTACATTTTTGTCACTCGTATCTATTACAACAGTATGTGGAGCAGAGGAAAAAAGATTTTTTCCAATTGGAATGTAACTGTCTATTTAACTAGATTTTTTTTTTTGGGGGACCGGAAATGGTTAAAAGTGCTTATTTTTTCATTAATTGATTTGGCGGTCCCTTTGTGTTGAAATAAAAATAAATAGTGCTTATTATCTTTGCTTTGCATATTTTCTCTATTAAACTGTTTGAAAATTTATTCGACCGAGATTGCATTTTTAAATAAAATGATTAGTTACTGGCGTCACTGGGCATGGTCCCTTCCCGCAACAGGAAGTAGCGCAAGGCCTCCAGCCCGCCGAGGGCGTGGTACGGATTCACCACGTTGTTCAGCGACTTGGACATCTTCTGCCCCTCCACGGTCCAGTGGCCGTGGCACAGGATGGAGCGCGGGGGGTGCATTCCCATGGCCATGAGGAAGGCCGGCCAGTACAGGGCGTGGAATCTAAAAACCAGATAATAAAAGAATAAATATTTATTAAAATAAAAACTGTGCATATAGTTTTTTCCACATATATTTTATCTGACCAGTGACCGGTTTTTGTCGTTACCAATATCGTCAGACTAGTGAGAGGCTTAACAAAATTCTATGTTATATCGACGGCCTCTACGTAAAGTAATCTATCTGCAAATCTGTCACTTTTGCAGTTAGAGCTTAGAAGATTTTTTCAAAGTATTTTTTAAAATTAATTAACGGTTTTATCTTAAATTCTAAACTAGTATTATATATTCAAAAACACGATAAAATAATGTATTGAATCGTTTTAAAACTTTACGCTTTGTCAAAATTAAGTAGTTAGCATTTTAGGAGTTCAGTTAATTTTGAAAATTCGATGTAGATAGCGTCTTATACTTCTGAAAACTAGGCGTAATTTTAAAACTGAAAACTAGGCGAAAAAAATGTAGTTAAAGCACTTTACGTAGGACACGTCGATATACACAACAAGGCAGGGGTTGAAACCTTGATTTTATAATACACGAGTTATAATCAGGGATTTATTTTTAAATAAAAAAGGTCCGGGTACTCACTTCATGTCAAGCTTTTTACTAAAAAAAAATAGTTAATTACAATAACATATTTTATCATTTTGACAAATTATATTAACACAGATTGTAATTACGTAAGCGCAAACATTGTTTCGTATAATTAAAATTAAAAATGGATAGATTTTACCACAAAGTGACTGCCGAATCAAATAAAGAAATATTGCTGCCATTGAGAGTATGAACTTACTTCAGGATGTCTTTTCCGATGACATGAACATCTGCCGGCCACTTGGCAGAGCTTGTATCTGGGTAGCCGGTAACAGTGAGATAGTTGATCAGGGCATCTAGCCACACGTAAATACCCTGAGATGGATCATCCGGAACCTGAAAAATATTTAACCTCGGCTCGTAACGCTCGTCTGTGCTGAAATCTTTAGTGCATGTTGGTCTTCGGGTCAACCAAAAATCGCATGTGTTAAACTTTTTGTGTAGTTTTAAGTGTGTAAATGGTGCTATGGTGGTGAAGGGTGGTATTGTTTGCATGCTGTAGTAGTGATTGTCCTGACGAAGAGACGGGTACGTCTCGAAACCGGTAGACATAAAAATCTCGGTGAGTGGTTATATACTAATATTATTAACATTTTTGTAAAAAAACAAATTAGTAAAAATGACTAACCACAAAGTATGCTTTAAATATGAATAATATTGAGAATATGAAAAACATTGTTTTTTAAAAAGAAATTATATAGAGATAAAAAATAATATAATATATGAATCACAATTCTTTACATTTTTGGTATAGCACACAGCAGGATATTTTTTTATTAACATTGTTTGCATATTTTTGTATTAACATTAATACATTATTTGCGGGAAACGCTTAAAAACATCTTTTGCATACTGTTAGTAGAGGGCGTGAGACGCTTATGAGCATTCTATTTGTTTACTTTTGGTAGAGTGCAAGAGACACCAATAAACATTGTACAGATCGGAATTGGGTTTGCGGATACCTGGGATTAGTATACTGAGGGTCGGGCGGCAGACTGTCTGAGTATAATTAGGGTCAGGGTTGATGAAAAAACCGTCCGACAACAATGTGTTAAAACTGAGATCATACATCATTGAAGTATAGATTTTTAATATGAATAAATTGATAGAACTTACCGGAATGGCCCAACTAACTCTATTAAGAGGTCGGCTTATAGAAATATCAGGTAAATATTCTGAATTTGAGATCATATTCCTTACTATATTCTGATACTTAGCAGGTTGAATAACACCATCTAAAAATACAACATGTCATAACATGCTTGATATTTAAAAACTTACTACAGGAAGATGATTTATTGTTTTCATTTTATCAAACCTTAACACTTAATATAAAATAATAATAATAAAACCCTTATCCGCACCCCAATGGTGCATAGGGCACTGCTTCATATAAACGCAGTGTTATCTTGATCGTTTACACATGAAGGAAAGGTGATCAGCCCTCCGTTTCAGGTACCAGTCCAGGGTAATATTGAATAAATATTACAGTGAAAAAATCACTTTTATTTATTTGACCCCCCTGGGAATCGAACCCGGGACCTCCAGAACGGTAGCCGAGCGTGCTGACCATTACACTACGGAGGCGGACAAAATATATAAAAAATAAAAATAAAAACATTTAACTAACTAACAATCACACCATTGTTGAATGTTTGGAAAGACCACTCCGTCTTTTTAGCAATTGTTAACTAATCCACTTTCATGAATTTCTTTATACATACATGCTGATTTTTCCATCTCCTGATGTGTCCACATCTAAGTATTTGAAGTACTTGATCATGTCAAGTTTTCCTCGGTCTTATCCTGGTTCTATTTCCAACTACACTCCCCTTATATATTTGTTTTACCATTCTCTCCTAGCTGCACATGTCCAAACCATATCAACACACCTTTCTTAATTGTATTGATAATACTTATCTCAGCTTTGCATTCTTCCCTTGTTTCATCATTCAAACATTTATCATACATCATTTTTCTGAACATTTATTTGAGTGATTGCATTTTGACTGCATTCTGCCTAATTTTATCCCTCTTTTGCAACTCAACGCTTCCCTTCCATACATACCAGTTATAAAATTTCATATGTTAAAACACTTTATGTGCGGAAAGAGATTAACAAATTAAATTAATCTAATACATACCTTCACTTAACCAATATTGGAGATCTGATTTAAAGGAACTCAACCGAAACATATAATTTTCCTCCTGCGTCCACTCTACCGGATGTCCGGACTCAATTGACACTTTTACCTGCAATGAAAATATAAACAACTTTTATAAAATACATAACAAAAATTATAACCTTATTTTGAGCCATATATAACTGATTAAATGTATTTAATTTTTTCTTTCTTAAGACACTGTTGGCAGGTGGTGTTGTTCATCAACCCTGACCCTAATTATACTCAGACAGTCTGCCGCCCGACCCTCAGTAAACTAATCACAAGCAACCGCAAACCTAATTCCCATCTGTACAATGTTTTTTTGGCGTTTCACACCTTACCAAAAGTATGTAAAAGTGTTTCCGGCAAACAATGTGTCAATAATTCCGCGCCACCATGAGCTAAAATTCCAAATCTATCAAAATTAGAAGTCTCTCGCGTTCTACCAAAAGTAAGCAAATAGAATGCTTAAAAGCATCTCCTGCTCTCTACCAGCAGCATGTAAACACGCTTTTAAGCGTTTCCCATAAACAATGTTTGGATTAATTGTATAAAAAAGTGATCTACAGGTAAGCGACATGATGGTTGGTTAGTTAGTTAGTTAAGAAAGAAATGGATTATTCAACAAATAGTGGTATAATTTCAGAGTGGCATAATGTCAACAGTTTACCAATGATTCAATTTACAAGAGTGGGTATGTAAAAGACACTTTTGAGCATTTCCCGTGTGAATGTGATAATTAAATTTGTTAAAAAATTAAAGATTTATATTACCGTTTGACCATTTCTAGTTTCTTCCTTTAGATGTGATTCGGTTACAAATGTTTCATCGTTGACGCAATACCATCCGGAATAGTCTGAAGAATAGATATAGTCTCGAGATTTCAGCTCTTTCTAAAAAAAATGTATAAAAAATAAAAATACAAATAATAAATTAAAATATGATATTATTTATTGATTTGGCATTAACTTTGCGGAATGTTGATTGTTTGAAATTAAACACTTGTATAAGACTGCATATTGAATTTTATTTCACATGACTAGTTTCAAAACTAGTTTTATCCGCCTCTGTGGTGTAACGGTTAGCGTGTTTAGCGTGGTTAGCGTGTTAGCATGTTTACCGTTCTGGAGCTCCAGGGTTCGATTACAGGGGAGGGGGTTAAATAAATATAAGTGAATTTTTTCACCCTAATATTTATTCAACATTAACCTGACCTGGTACCTGAAACGGATGACTGATCACCCTTTCTTCGTGTGTTAAGGATCAAGATAACACTACGTTTATATGATGCAGTGCCTTATGCACCATTGGCTGCAGATAAGGGTTAGAAAGATACGTTTACGTATTGAGTTTTATTTCACACACAATTTTTTGTTGTGACCAACTGTTGATGAAAACATGTGTAGTTTTTAAACTAGTCGTGTGAAATAAAACTTAATCAGTGGACTAACACAAGTGTTTAATTTTTAATAATTAAAATACTGTCGATATTGATGCTGTTTAAAAATACCCAAAAATGTTGAACAGCCATTTTGTGTCTGTCTTCCGTGGTTCTGATGAAGTCTGTGAAGTGGACTCCGGCATCCTGGAACAGGGCTCTGTACTGACTGGATATGGTCTGGCAGTACTGGGCGGGCGGCACCCCCTGCGAGCTGGCGGCCTGCTGCACCTTGGTGCCGTGCTCGTCGGTACCTGTGCTGAAGGTGACGTGGCAAGACGGATCCACGAGTCTCTCGAACCGCTGCACGGCATCGGCAATCACCGCCGTATACAAGTGGCCGATGTGAGGCACTGCGAACAAAAGGAAGTACAGGTCAAATCTCTTTGTAGCGAACACCGAATTAACGAAATTTCCAGTATAACAAATCTGCAATTTGCCCCCAGAAAACTTCCATATAAAATGTACTGAACCAAAATTCAATGTAGCGAAGCCGATCTCAAAATAACAAACTTTTTTTTTCAAAATTTTCCAAAGTCCAAAAGAAAATTTCTGATTTTTTTAATTAAAAATTAAAAACCTATTTGAACTTGCTTTTTAATTCACTTTTTTTTCATTGCTTGTAAATTTCTTTTTTCCAATAAAGTCATACAGTTTGAAAATCATAGCTTCATTTCTGTTGTGTCCTGTAGTAGGTAGGTACCTATATTGTATTGATCACTGGCCGGAAGATCGGGTGTAATGTAACAGTAATAAATTATTTTAATTTTTTAATAAGAGTGGATAATAAAGCGATAAAATAATTTTTAAATGTGTCATATCCTATACATCCAATGTAACAAATTTTCATTGTAGCGAAATATTTTTTTGGTCCCGTGAAGTTCGTAATACCGAGATTTGACCTGTGGTAAATATAGTCCCCCCATGTCAATTCACCGCTGTGTACAAGTGACTAATATAAGGCACTGCTAACAAAAGGGAGTAGCAAATATAGTCCTCATGATATCAATTCACCACTGTGTACAAGTGACTAATATAAGGCACTGCAAACAAAAGGGAGTAGCAAATATAGTCCTCATGATATCAATTCACCACTGTGTACAAGTGACTGACGTGAGGCACTGGAAACAAAAGAGAGTAGCAAAAGTCCTTATCATTTCAATTCACCGCTACACTAAGAAATTGATGACTGTTGATGAGCGTCTAAAATAATATTCTCGTGCTTGTAATTTTATTTCTAAGAGATTGCACACTATGGGCGTTTGTCCACTCCACGGAAATACACGGAATTTTCGCTTGTGCTTTTGTCCATCTTTCTTCGGATCGGAGCTCTTGATCGGTGCGTGAACACGTTGGGCGTAAATTCGATCACGCTAAACTGTTGTAGTCGCTTTCATTTTTCAAAACCGGACTGCCGGACGGTAAAATTCCGGCTAGTGGACAAGCGGCCTATCACTCTTCAACTACAGAATTACTTTATGTAAATTCAAGCCTTATTTGTATTTAAGAATGGTTATTTTGTATGACTTAAAATGGTGACTCCCACAGTTAATAAAACAGTATAATAATATATTTATATGTTGCATGACTGGACTACCATGTACAAAATTACGACATAACTTGTCTTATGATTGTTGCATGAAAATATAATGAATAAAGAAATAAACAAATCTCTTTGTTAGGGTCTTAACTATATGTACGTACATAATTATCAAATCCCGTCACCAGTGATAAAAAATACTTGTTGGAAGTATGTTAAAATACTTGCTATTGTTAGGAAATTTAGATAAACTGATAGAATATGTATTCTTCATACTATCACTAATACTAAACAATAACAAAAAGTTGTTGGAGTTTAACAGCTTTTTGCTACTGGAGCTAGTAATGCCTCGTATCATTTTTCTGGATAATACCACGCAGCATAATAAATAATTCATAAAAATGTTCAATCAACCAAATCTGTGAATAGAGTACTACGTATGGAATACTTGACATAATTAACGGATTGTTATGAGAAATTCTGGTTTTAAATTGATTTATTTTTCCATTATTAATAGACTTTTAACAGCCTTGAATTAAAAAAAGAGAATTAATAAACCATACAAATATAATTTCTTTACATAATTAATCACATGATGCTGCCAAACACCAGTCATGAAATATTGTAATTTATATTTTATTGGTAAATATTTACATTAAGAGCTAGGTTAAGTAGACTTTCAATGCGTAATACTTACGGGCATTTACGTAATATATCGGGGTCGACACGAAAAACTGACGACCTTTTATCACATGAGAATTGAATAATATATTAGATAACTTCATATTCCTCGGTTGTTATTTTTTTAAATATGGTAAAATCGATTCGCAAATTTTAATTTCGCGAAGACAATATGACAGGAGCAGGCCATAGATTATTGACGTGACTATGTTCGAAAATAAACGTCATCATACGATCACATTCAGTTTTTTGCCTCTAATTTCAGTATTGACCATTCCCTTATTATTATTTAGAAATATTAGCACGATTTAATCTATGAGACACATGTCAATTTCAAATTTTTCGAAGTGCCTTAGAAAGAGTTTGTTGGTGTTTTGTTTTTATTTATTAACCTAAAACGTAATTAAGGATGGAAAATATTGAAATATCTGTAAAACATTTGTGGGATTGCGCGTCAACAATAACACATTCGGACCATATTTCTAATTTGGTTAGAAATAATATTTTGTAAGTCGCTCTTAGGCAAAAGTTGAAATAAGCATTCACTTCATTGTTTTTATCAATGTTCATTTTTCAACGTTATTTCAGATGTCGATATTATATGTACTTCAGTTATAATTTTAATATAAATCGTGTACATGAATATTCTCTCTTTTTTCAGAACTACTTTCCAGGAAAAATGTCAGTTTAATTATAAAATTCCTGTGAAATACTTTGGCTCGGATGTTAGATGTAGCAACTGTTGCGGACAATGGAAAGATAACTACTCGATAAAAGTATGATTATTTATTTCAATGTAGCATTTATAAATAAATATATGAAAACAAAAGCGTGCAAGCAAAATGTATTCTTCGGCACAAAATTTCCCAGTGAAGAATGCATTAAAAAATGCATTCTTCACTGGGAGATATCAGATTTTTCAAAAACTTTTAGTTCAAATTTTACTTGATTTTACCACGACTTTATAAGATCTATTCTAACACGCATTTCAATGCACTCAGCATCATTATCTAACACCATATTTCAAGCACTATATGTAAATTAAAATATTTATTTATTTATTAATATAGTGGTATTTACTAAGTAAAATTTAAATTAGAAATTGATAGATGTTACCAGAAAGCGACTGCCAATTCAATTAATAAAATCACATTTATTTACTTTATGAAATACTTGATAAATAAATACCAAATTAATTTAATTGGTTTCTGTAACTCAAGAAAATGTCAGATTTCAAATTCTCTGGATTTTATTTATAGAAAGCTAAAAAAAATCGTCTTAACAAAGAGAATGGTACATAATATTAATATAAAAACATTAAATAATTCCTCCTTTTCTGACTTTGAAATGAGACCGGCGCAGAAGGTAAAAATACCCTTCCCGTTCTTAAGCATCAATCAACCGAATGGGTAGAAATACCTTTCCCGTCCCTTGTGTGTTAGCAGCAGTCTTAAATTTAAATAATATATAAATGTCATTTGAGTATCAGTTGATGTAATTAAATAAGCGTTTTATTGATTCCAATTTATTTCTGATTTCAGTCAAATAAAATAAAGAGGTTGTCCAAACGGAGAAGAAGAAAATACAAGCTTATTGCGGAGAATAGAAATGGTTCAAAAACCGAAAAAGAAATAGAAAAAGCTAAAAATAAAATCTCTTCTTTGAAAATTTTGGTAAGTTGGTTTAAAGACTTATCGGAAACTAATACATTACTGTAAAGGTGGAGACTGACTGGGGCATTTTGTTGTAACATAACATCGTAACATTCCTTGCGGCGAGCATCAGGAAACATCCGAAACTATGGATGAAGCGCTCCGCTCGCTGTACTGACTATACGAATGCTCGCATCGTAACATGTTACGTAACGATGAAATGCTCCGGTCAGTCTCCACCTTTAAAGGTATAATTTCCCCTCTTCTCTTGTCATTCATTCAAACCCTTATCCGCACCCCAATGGCGCATAGGGCACTGCATCATATAAACGCAGTGTTATCTTGATCGTTAACACACAAAGCAAAGGTGATCAGCCCTCCGCTTCCGGTACCAGTCCAAGGTAATATTGAATAAGTATAAGAGTGAAAAAATCACTTATATTTATTTGACCCCCCTTGGGAATCGAACCCGGGACCTCCAGTACGGTAACCGAGCGTTCTGACCATTACGCTACGGAGACTTCTCTTGTCAATCAAGATAAATAATATGAATGAGGAGAACTTTTTCAAGTAATGACCAAGTAATGTCACCAAAAAACAAACATGTTTCTTTGATTTACTACTACTACTACCTTATCCATACCCAATGGTGCATAGGGCACCGCATCAAATTGATGCAATGTTAATTTGATCATTTATTAAATGAAGGCAAGGTGATCAGTCCTGTGCTTCAGGCACCAACCAGTCCAGGAAAATATTGAATAAATATTAGAGTGAGAACACATTTCTTTATTTTGACCCCCCTGAGAATCAAACGCGGGACCTCTAGCATGGTAGCCAATTGTCTACACTACAAAATCTGGTGGTGGTGCATAGGGTACTGCATTATATAAATGCAGTGTTGTCTTGATCGTTAACTCATGAAGGAAAAGTGATCAGCCCTCCGCTTCAGGTACCAGTCCAGGGTAATATTGAATAAATATTATAGTGAAAAAATCACTTTTATTTATTCGACCCCATCCTGGAATCGAACCTGGGACCTCCAGTGCGGTAACTGAGCGTGCTGACCATTACACTATGGAGGCGGACAAAATAAAGTTAAATTAATTCAATACAGTTAGTCCGCCTCTGTGGTGTAATGGTCAGCGTGTTTAGCTACCGTGCTGGAGGTCCCGGGTTCGATTCCCAGGGGGGTGAAAATAAATATTAATGATTTTACACTGTAATATTTATTTAATATTTCCCTGGACTGGTTCCTGAAGCGCAAGAGTGATACCCTTGCCTTCATGTAAGTAATGATCAAGATAACACTGCGTCAATTCGATGCAGTGCCCTATGCATCATTGGGTGTGGATAAGGGTTATAAGTAAGTAAGTTTATTAAAGTATAGTTTAATATTTTCAGCTCATCAAGTGTTTTCACTGCAAAAAAACAACCAAATACAATGTGACAAATAAACAAGCAAAAGCCAAGTTGGATGATTCGAAGATGACGCCACACAATTTATTTAATAGCAAACCGTCTCCTCACACTCTCGACAAAGTTAAGGGCAGGACTCCCCAAACTTTCAGGAAGAATGAACAACTCAAGAGGTCCTGTTATCTGTCTCCGGCACCCTCATCTCACGTAAAGGTGAAGGATACTCCTGACTCGGGTAAAAGAAACAAGAGACAGAGGGATAGGTTCGCGGGACTTAGCAAAGTGGCGTGTGTGGCTTCAACACCCCCGAGGAGTAATAATCCTTTGCATTTGCTGATGAAAGAGAGGACAAACATATGAATAAATTTCTTTATTTGCCTGTCATAATTTAAGAAAATAAAATTGTATTACATTTGATTTATTAAAAGTTTATTGTCTTATTTAACCTATTAACCAGGCGGTCTGGTGTCCAATTACGCAACTTGTAACGGGCGCGAACTCTTTCACTAGGACGTGTCAGTACTGCTCCCCCAGAACACGTCTACCACTCTCAATAGCGAAATGATACTGATTCACTCCGTGTCTTAAATTCATGTCGAGACATGTATGGATGACTAGTACCTTTGTTGTCCGAAAAATATACATCCATATATATATATATATATATATATATGTATGTATGTATGTATGTATGTATGTATGTATGTATGTATGTATGTATGTATGTATGTATGTATGTATGTATATATATATATATATATATATATATATATATATATATATATATATATATATATATATATATATAATATAATAAATTTCAAGAATTATGACCTTAGGAATGACAAGGTAATTTTAATCAAAACAACAACAAATCTAAATTGGTTCATATATATAGAACTTCCAAGAATTTGAGTAGTGTGGTTGTCAATAATGGGTAGAATTGGTGAATGTTACACGTGTGTAAAGTGATCACTTAAACCAGCCTATGACGGTCGTAAGCCCCGTAAATGCCCAGACTTCCATATTCTTCTTCATCTTTGATGAGATGTCAAAAAATAATATTAATCAAAACATTTATTTTTTTAATTAATTTTTTGAAAATAAAACGAGTAGTTAAAAGTAAAAAGTAGTTTATTGACGATTAAAGTAAGAACGATGGTTACACGTCCACAACATAATTTGGATGCACGACAAGGAGAGGGTCATCATCTGTTTCATCTGGTTGTGATTTGGCGGACTTCAAGCCGGTTGTAGAGAGAGGAATTATTACCTGATCCTGTAAAACAAAATGGATAGCAAAAAATTTAATTAACGACATCTCTGGATTCCTGTGTGACTTCTTTAGTGACTTCCTGTGTGACTTCTTTAGTCACTTCTTTAGTGACAGCTGGGAGTAAATTTTAAGTGATGAGTGTGATTTTTTTTACCAAACCTCCAGTATGGTAGCTGAGCGTGCTGACCATTGCACTACAGAGGCAGACAGAATATATACCCATAAGCATTATGTAATTAAACACATTAGAAATGTAATATTTCGACTCTAATTTATGACTCTAACCCTGAAAAGGGCAACAGGTTGTTGCCGAAACTAGTTGGTTAATAAAAATGTGAGTGGATCAAAACACAAAGTATTTTTATTTCTCGAAATAATATATCAATATGATCCACAAAGTTAATGCTTTCAATATTCAAAACACATTAGAAATGTGTTTTCTCTTTGTTTTGTTTTCTATTTAAACAGAGTTGGGCCACAGGAACACTAGGTACAACAAGTGTAAAATATATATTTTTATTATGATTTAACAAAACTAACAAACTAACCATCACGCCGCTTCCCCGCAGGGGTAGGCAGAGAGAATAGAACGCCACACCACTCTGTCTGTGCAAACATTCTTCACCTCTTCCACGTTCATGCATCTCCTCATACACACCCGCCGATTGTTACGACTCCTAACCCGACCACCCTCAAGTACTTGGCATACCTGATCGTGCCATGTTTTTCGCAGTCTTCTTCTGCTCTTTTTTCCACTTACATTCGCCTCATAAATTTGTTTTACCGTTCTTTTCTCACTCATTCGTTCTACATGTCCAAACCATCTCAACACACCTTTCTTAATTTTATCGATAATGCTTATCTCAGCTTTGCATTCCTTCCTTATTTCACTATTCGCACATCTATCATACATCGTTTTGTCGCACATTCTTCTGAGAGATCGCATTTCGACTGCATTCAGTTTACTTTCATCCTTCTTTTGCCAACTCCATGTTTCACTTCCATACATTAGAGTTGGAACAATGAACATGATGTAACAAAAAAAATCTATATCTATGAATTGAATACATGATATACATACGTGGTACATTAGTCGGTCCAGCACTTTCTCCACGAGAGCCTTCTTCTCCACCAATTCCTCCTCATTTTCTATTTGTTCTGCAATTTGCTCCAGGTACCAGTTGATCACGCTGCTTCTTCTAATACCCGAACTATCTGACTCATCTTCTACAAGCAACAAAGAAAACAATAATATCAACTTTGACTTTAAATGAGTCAAAATGAAAAATTCAGAACATAGAAAACATAAGTTTGACATAGTATGCATGTACCACGTGGCTGTGCTATGATTTAAAACACAAAGTGGCAAAAACAATCAATCACTAATGATATTTTAAAGGTCCGTTTATGTTTTCAAACTATCCGTGTCACTTTTACTATTGAACGAGTCAAAAGAAACATTCAGAACATAGAAAACAAAAGTTTGACATGGTGTGCATGTACCATATGGCTATGTTATGATTCAAAACACAAAGTGGCGAAAACAATCAATCACTAATGATATTTTAGAGATCCATTTATGTTTTCAAACTATCCATGTCACTTTTACTATTGAACGAGTCAAAACGAAACATTCAGAACATAGAAAACATAAGTTTGACATAGTATGCATGTACCACGTGGCTGTGTTATGATTTAAAACACAAAGTGGCAAAAACAATCAATCACTAATGATATTTTAAAGGTCCATTTATGTTTTCAAACTATCCATGTCACTTTTACTATTGAACGAGTCAAAATGAAACATTCGGAACATAGAAAACAAAAGTTTGATATGGTGTGCATGTACCACATGGCTATGTTATGATTCAAAACACAAAGTGGCGAAAACAATCAATCACTAATGATATTTTAAAGGTCCATTTATGTTTTCAAACTATCCATGTCACTTTTACTATTGAACGAGTCAAAATGAAACATTCGGAACATAGAAAACAAAAGTTTGATATGGTGTGCATGTACCACATGGCTATGTTATGATTCAAAACACAAAGTGGCGAAAACAATCAATCACTAATGATATTTTAAAGGTCCATTTATGTTTTCAAACTATCCATGTCACTTTTACTATTGAACGAGTCAAAATGAAACATTCGGAACATAGAAAACAAAAGTTTGATATGGTGTGCATGTACCACATGGCTATGTTATGATTCAAAACACAAAGTGGCGAAAACAATCAATCACTAATGATATTTTAAAGGTCCGTTTATGTTTTAAAACTATCTATGTCATATGTAGTTAAAAAACAATATATACAGCAATTTTTTAAAAATTTCTTTTGAAATCCAGGGACAAAATTGCATTCCGGAAAGGATTGCATAACGGCTTGAATTTATTATTGATTTGTTTCACCAATTAAACAAATAACACCTCTTGTAAAGGTTTTTTTTACTACTCTGCTTCAAAAATTCCATGGTACTCCAAGTTTATAAGCAGAAGTTAAACTAGGAAAATAATATACAAATGTGTTGTGAAACTCTATATGATAGATGTGAGTATGCAGGGTTGAGATGAGTATTATCGGAGTGTCCGCCTCCGTGTAATGGTTTGCATGTTTAGCTTCCATGCTGGAGGTCCCGGGTTTGATTCCCAGGGTGGAAGAAAATAAATATTAGTGATTTTAAAAATATAAGTGATTTTTTCACTATAATATTTAGTCAATATTACCCTGGACTGGTAACTTAAGCGGAGGGCTGATCACCTTCCCTTCTTGTGTTAACGATCAAGATAACACTGCGTTTATATGATGCAGTGCCCTATGCACCATCGGGTGCAGATAAGGGTTTGAAGAAGAAGAAGATTTTACAATCTATTATTTAACCCTGAAGCGCAGGAGTGATCACCTTGCCTTTATGTAAGTAACGATCTAGACAATACGATGGAGTGCCCTATACACCATTGGGTGCGGATAAGGGTTGGAATTATTGAAGTGTAGTTGAGAAAACTCTGCATGATTGGGTACACAAAATATGTATTTTTTGTCAAAATAAAGTAGTTTTGCATTGTAAGTTTTTATTTTATTTATAAAATGCAAAAAGTAGTTACCACTGGATTCCATGGCTAGTTCGGCATTCCTCATGTAGATGATGAGCATGTTGCTGAGGGACTTGTATTCCTCGAAGGATAACGTGAGCTTCTTCTTGGGAACCGTGTCTCCGTTCACATGAGGTTCTCCGTGCCCGTTGGTAGTTCCATTTGTGCCGTTTGTATCTGCAAATATTCATTATTATTCTTAACTAATTCATTTTGGATAAAAAAAAATCGCAGTTCAAAATACCATTTAATCATTTTAACCTTTCTGAGAGTAAATGAACATCGATGCTAATTTTCCTCAAAGGAGTACCGTAGAACGGTGCTACTTGAACTTTGATGTGTTACTTGAGCCCAGCACAAAAAAAAATCTGTATTTGGTCTACAATAATGAACATATCGACATGATTCATTGTTTCCCCGACAGGTGACACTTATTGTCACGATACTTCGATCGATACCACGATCTAAATATTTTTTTTGTACTGGGCTCAAGTAACACATCAAAGTTCAAGTAGCCCCGTTCTACGGTATCGATGTTAATTTACGTCGAAGTCCGTCAGTCTAAATGCGTTCCAATTTCTGCAGGCCCGCGTGGCGCTCATCTGTTACCACTTGCAGCATTTTTTTTGTATATCTATTTTTTTTTATTTACATAAATTGTATACATTTATTTAAAGAACAATTATAAACATATTTAAAATATTTTTTGCAGACCCACCAAGCCACCTTGTGTGTCTTGTCGGTGGGGTTCTTTTTACATACCGTAGAACGGGGCTACTTGAACTTTTATGTGTTGCTTAAGCCCAGTATAAAAAAAATATTTAGATCTGTATTTGGTCTACAATAATGAACGTATCGACATGATTCATTCTTTCCCTGACAGGTGACACTTATTGTCACGATACATTCATTATTGTAAACCAAATACATATTTAAATCTTATTTTTGTACTGGGCTCAAGTAATACATCAAAGTTCAAGTAGCCCCATTTTACGGTACATTTTTTATTGTTTTTATCCATTTTAACCTAATATACACACAAAAAAGAGAGAAAAAAATTAAAATATAAACTTTTTTACCGTTTTTATACAATTAACTCTTGATCATTTACCCATTCCTTTATTTTGCCTTCCATATATAACTTGAATAACGCTTGTCTAAGTTAGCGATGTATTTAACGCAGTTGGAATTTGCCTGCAGTTGAGATTGTGCGTATTTTTGAGCTGCTTATTTCGTTTTTACTATATTGTGTTCACATTTTCATGTATGTATGAATGCATCGTTTAATTAAAAAAATTAATATATATCATATAGTGTCAATTAGAATTTTTTTAAATCAAATAAAAGCCCATATGGAGAGTGATAGTGAATATGAAGATATTGATATTGAACATTCCGTAAGTGATTCCTCTTCGTCAATTTTGAGTTCCTCATCGGAAGAGGCACATCCCAGCCAGCCTCATGATGAATGGACAGAGTTTAAATTGTTATATTTTATTTGAAAAGTGAATGAACTTTGAATAAAACATTTAAAAAATACTTTTTGTAAAAAAAACCAAAGCATAAAGTGGTTAAACACCATTTCAGAATATGTACAAGCATTTCGGTGGCAATTTTACAAGGTAAAAGAAAAGCAGACAAATTGCAATTCATGCTTCAAAAATATTTGTAACACATGGGTGCTGTGGCATAGTTGGGTAGACGCTCGACTACAAAACTGGCATCGCGGGTTTGATTCCCGACAATTGCAAGATATATTTATTTTCAAATGGTCTGGGTATTTGTGGTGTTTTTCATATTTACCTTCCCTATCCTCACTATTTATTTGAACCACCTCCGTAGTGTAATGGTCAGAACGTTCGGCTACCGTTGTGAAGGTCCCGGGTTCGATTCCCATGGGGGGTCAAATAAATATTGATTTATTTGACCCTAGTAATAGTAGAGTGAAAATATCACTATAAATATTGATTTTTTCACTTACATTTATTCAATATTACCCTGGACTGGTACCTGAAGCGGAGGGCTGACCACCTTTCCTCCATGTGTTTATGATCAAGATAACACTGTGTTTATATGATGCAGTGCCCTATGCACCATTAGGGTGCGGATAAGTGTTAGAGAGAGAGAAAGATCCTCACTATCCTACCTGCAGACAAGCCTTTAAAATAGAGGCTTTGCGAGTTATTCCTTTTAAAAAAAAACATCTCTGTGTGAACTTAGCCTTACCTGAGTGTCCATTAGTGACCGGGTGATCAGTATCCACATCCATAGAGGGCTCAAACTGGGGTTCATCTTCATCCAAATGTATGTCGGGCTGCTCCACTCGGATAATGGACTTGTTTAGCAATCTGGAACATTTCAACAAAAATTACAACATTTTGAGTGTGTCCAAATATTTTACAAATGTTTCTCCTTCGTTAATCTATATTTATTTGTTTGTTTTATTTACTTTTTCATTCATAATTTTCGTTTCAAAATGGGAAATTTTTTTCTCGTCACGTTCATACCGGCACGGCTTTAAAACCTTCAAGGTCACGGTTTTTTATTTTTTATTTTTTCTCTTTTTTCATCTCTTGTTTTTTTTTGTCATATAACTCGTTTTGTAAAGAATTTTTTTTTTCTTCATTATTTGTTTATAGAGTGATCACTTAAACCAGCCTATGACGGTCGTCAGCCCCGTTAATGCCCAGACTTTCATATTCTTCTTCATCTTTGAAGAGATGTCAAAAAATAATATGAAAATTATTTTACAGGTTTTGTTCATAAATTGGATGACATTTCCTCAAAGCAGTTTATATTTTAACAATTTATTCTATCAGACACTGGTTTGTTCACTTTGCGGATGATATATCAATATGTTCAATTGGTTCAAGCTGAGTTGTCCCAAATTGCTCTTCAGATCCCAGGCGGAAAAAGAACAACTGGAAGACCTCCAAAGTGATGGCTTTACAGTTGGCAGTCCACATCACAAGAGACAGATAAAAAATATTTTTAGGGTTAAAAACAAGCAAAATAGGTTAAAAACATGCAAATGAGTACCAATGTTAACACACTTTTGCAAAAAAAAATATAATTCATTATTTGCAGGGTTAAAAACATGCAAAAACGGTTAAAAATATGCAAATGAGTGCCACTGTACACACTTTAAAAAAAAAAATATTTCTAGGCTTAAAAACATGCAAATGAGTACAACTGTTAACACGCTTTTACAAAAAAATCATATCATTATTTGCAGGGTATCTCATCAAAACACACAAAAATAGTTAAAAACATGCAAATGAGTACCAATGTTAACACACTTTTACGAAAAAATCATATCATTATTTGCAGGGTTAAAAACACGCAAAAATGGTTGAAAACATGCAAATGAGTACAACTGTTAACAGCTTATACAAAAAAATCAAATCATTATTTGCAGAGTTAAAAACACGCAAAAAGGGTTAAAAGCATGCAAATGAGTACCACTGTATACACACTTTTGCAAGAAAAATATATATCATTATTTGTAGGGTTAAAAAACACGCAAAAAGGATTAAAAACATGCAAATGAGTACCACTGTATACACACTTTTGCAAAAAAAAATCCAGGGTTAAAAACATGCAAATGAGTACCACCGTTAAAACACTTTTGCAAAAAAATTCATATCGTTATTTGCAGGGTTAAAAATATGCAAAAAGAGTTAAAAACGTGCAAATGAGTACCTAACACACTTTTGCAAAAAAAATCATATCATTATTTACAGGGTTAAAAACATGCAAAAAGAGTTAAAAACGTACAAATGAGTACCTAACACACTTTTGAAAAAAAAATCATATCATTAATTGCAAGGTTAAAAACATGCCTTAAAGAGAACAATTTCCTTTTTTCTATGCGATAATTTTATTCAATTAAAACCAATTTTTTCGACATGGATGATTTGGTCTTGAAAAACATTCATAAACAAGCAACCTTTAAAAAATATATACAGTGGAACCTCTCATTACGAGCATAATTCGTTTCAGAATCTTACTCGTTAAGCGAAACATTTTTTGTTTTAACTGACACGGAAGTCCCGACTCAAAAGAGAATGTTGTGATAAAATGAGTTACAGAAAAAGGGACTTGTCCTTTTTCTGTAACTCATTATGCAAAATTTCTCTCGTTAAGGGAGCAACTTTTACATATTTTTTGTTGCTCGTTGTGAGAGGTTCCACTGTATTATTAAACTTAAACTTCAAATTAAGCAATTCATATTGAATGTTAAAAAGTGAGCTACCTGTATGCCTCCTGAACGTAGGCGGCGGTGACGTGGGAGCTGCAGTGCATCTTGGCCATGGCCTCCGACAGCCGGATCATGGACTCGAGCTGGCGCACGGTGATGCGCCACGTGGACTTGCTGCTGCCGCCCGAGTTGTCCCTCTGCCGCAGCTGGCCGTACAGGTCCACCAGCAGCTTGCCCGCCTCCTGCCAATGGCCAACGACACGACGATACTTGAGTCAAAGGTATAATGGACTTTGACCTCTTGCGAGTGGTCCCCGCTGGTCATTAAGCCGGCCCAAATATTTACATTGATGGAATTTTTGCCGCTGCCACAAAAAACACGCTTAGAGTGTCAGAAATGAAGACTCTGAGAAGCATAACAGGCGAGACTCTTCGAGATAGATTGAGAAATGCCAAGATCAGGGAAATATGCGAGATCGAAGATGTCGTTAGGCGGGGAAGGCAACGAAGAAGACAATGGTATGCGCATGTGAGGAGAATGGAACCATCCAGACTCCCCCACATCGCATTGTACGGCCAACCCCATGGTAGACGACTCCCGGGCAGACCACCAAAGAGATGGGCCGATAGCTGGGAATCGACGTCGCAGGAGGCTAATCCCTCTTAAAAACAGGCCGTAAGGCCTACAATAAGAAGAAGAAGAAGAAGAAGAAGATGGAATTTTTAATACTTCCGTTCTCATCCTGAGGAGCACATCTGCCAATTCTTTAGATTTGTCAATGATCATATATTTACAATGATTAAAGAAAACACTTGTTTTTATACCACTTGAGTTTTATTAAAGACCACTAGTTTCAGAAGCTAATCTTCCATCATTCAGGTCTGAATAATAACTCTAGTAATCTATAATAAAACTCAAGTGGTATAAAAAAAAGTGTTTTCTTTAATCATTGTAGCATGTCTTACCACAAAGTTAATGCTGAAACAATTAATAAAATCTCATATATTTAGTTTTCGATAAATTTATTGTAATTAAAATAATAGACAGCATATTGAGTGTGTCCAAATACTTGTTCACAATTCTGGATTATCTCCAATTACAGTAGTTATTTTTGATATCATTTATTATTTTTATGATACATGAATTGCTTCGAATCCTGGAATTCCTTGTTAAATGTAATACAGTTAAACCCGGATTTTACGTCCCCAGACCCTTATTCGCACCCAATGGTGCATAGGGCAATGCATCATATAAACGCAGTGTTATCATGATAGTTAACACACGCAGGAAAGTTGATCAGCCCTCCGTTTCAGGTACCAGTCCAGGGTACTATTGAATAAATATTAGAGTGAAAAAATCACTTATATTTATTTGACACCATAAGAGAGATAACATGATAGGATATACGTATATATAGATAGTTTGCACATACCTCGGTAATGATTGGCTTGAAAGACCTGGCAAAGGCGATGTATCTCAGTAAATCCTCTCGCGTGTAGAAGCAGTCGTAGGTGTCTTCCTTGTTGCAATGGAGGTCCACTATCTTCCGGGCAATCGCATAATCGATGGTCTGGAAAAAGGCCAGGTCAATGAAATGTGAATTAAAAATATCCCCTTATTAACCTACCCCTCCCGGTGATATGTATTTACTACAACTCCACTTTAAAAATGAGAATATCAATATAAAAATATAAAGGCTCAGAATTTTTGTGATCCTCCGTAATACAATTATGTATTACAAAGTGTTATAATATAAACTTATTCATTTGCAGCGACGGAAATAAATATTTTGTGAAAAAATTTAAACGAATAAACGTTTCTCAAAGCGCACAAGTCGTCCTTCAGGGTGGTTTGTACCGCTACGCCAACTATGGTAGCTCCAAATTGTAATTACAATGTATTTTTTTTTCTCATTTTCAGATACTTACCAGAGGTAACATTATTGTTGCATTCAAACTTTAACTATGGTCAATAAAAGCAACATTTAGGAATATTCACATTTTTCCCGTTTTTAAATCACATTTTCATATGGTGTACAAATAACATACCACCATTGCACATGGAAGTTTTTAGTAATTAAGGGAAAGGTTAATTGAAAGCATATGATAATAATAATTATAATAATACAAAATAATCAAAAATTACAAAAAAACTTTACCTCGGAACTTTCGTCTATAAGTATGAAGAACAGATCAAATCGTGACATGATGGGTGCGCTGAGATTGACGTTTTGTTGCAGCGACTTTGCACGGTCGTATCTTCCACCGATTGGGTTTGCTGCGGCTAGAATCGAGGTACGCGCATTCAATGTTGCTCTCACTCCGGCCTAAGGGAAATATAAAATTTCACATGGTTAAAGATGGCGCAGCAGAACTTATTTTTAAGGCAAGACTTAAATACTATTTTTAAGAAATTTATACACAAAGATAATAAGGCATAGAGTTCAATCAGATTTAGTAGTGTCGTATTTAGAAAATATGACAAGACGAATATGACAAATAAATATCTATGTGACAAATATTGATTGATATAAGATATTGAATCCATTGTGTCTATTGCATTGTAGTAAATATTGTATTGTTTTTGAGATATACCTTATTCATTTATTCTTAATTATATACATCCATTATCATTTTTAAGACATATAAACTAAATATGCTATAAATTCTTGTGGATAATAGGCAAGGAGATTTTTTCTAAGGCAACTAATAAAGATTAAAATAAAAAAGTATCATATTTTTTTAAAGGAACAGAAGAAGAGTAGTATGTATTTATTTTAAATCAAACACAGATTTTTTGAGTCTACTAAGTTGTATTTTATTAACAAAAAACACATAAAAAATTACATTGTGACAATTGTTTCGCCTTGTTAGGGCATTATCAAACGAATAAAATACAACTTAGTAGACTCAAAAAATCTGTGTTTGATTTAAAATAAATACATAAATTAAAATGGAGTTCTACAAATTAAACGCCAAGTCAATAAATAAGAATAGTATGTGTAAATATAGGTGTTATTATACCTTGGCCAATGATATAGTCTGTTGTTCCATAGCCTCGTGAATAGCTACTTGATCCTGAGGATCCATCTTGTCAAACTCGTCGATGCAGCACACTCCGTTATCTGCCAACATCAGGGCGCCCGCCTCAATCACAAAGTCAAATGACTCTTCATCCTGTGAATGAATGATAAATAGAGATACAGGAAAACCGAGAGAACTATGTGGAACTATTTGGTACTCTATTAACTTTCCTCACACAAACCATCTAAAAATTACGCATGCTCCAAAAGAGAGGAATCGAAAGACCTAGTCCTACTCATAGAAATATGGTTGTGATAATAATAATGAGCTTGCAGTGACGCACAGTCAGTAGCATGTTCACAGAAGGACCGCGCTAACCGTAGCATGAATGATCGGAAGGCTACAGTTCATAATTGTTGTCTCTCTTCCACACTGTTGTGGAATGCAGTAGTTGGGTGAAATAAATAAAATGTCATGGGTAAAATAACACACATAGAAGTGTTGCTATCTAAATCATTAAATGCATGAAGGAAATATGATCAGTCCAGCGTTTAATATACCAGTCCAGGGTAATATTGAATAAATATTAGAGTGAAAAATCCAGGTAGGTTAAGAGAAATGAAAATTTAGTTACTATAACTTTAAGTAATTTAGTTACTAAGTGAATAGTTATGTACAAATTTAACCAACATTTCGTTCAAATGACTGGCAGAGAAGTTAATGATTTAATCAATATTATAAATGTTTATACCTTGACAACTGCAGCCGTCAACCCAGCTGCTGAAGATGCCTTGCCGCTGGTGTACACGGCCCTCGGAGTGATCTCGCTAACTTGCTTCAGGAACTGGGACTTGGCCGTGCTGGGGTCTCCGACAATACAACAGTTCAAGTCTCCCCGAAGAGTTGTGCCTAAAACCGACCGTTTTAATTTTAATCTAATTCATTTAAAATCATACCGTAAGGAAAGTGGTATTAAGTAATGCTGTTTAATTTGACATTGTAACGAAGAGTCTTCTTAGTAAAATATATTAGACTGGTCCTCACCCCCTATATCCTATATATTCTAATAAAAATCATCATATTCTCAAGCTAGGACACAATGCCGAACCCTCTTCTAGTGGAACGGAAAGTCTACTGAGGAGTTTTACGTAGTTTCATTCCAGCAATGAGCAAATGCTGAGAAGTTCCTGATTGGCCCACACTAGATTATCCCTCCTGTTACCAAGACAGATTAAAATAAAACATTATTTTTTAAAGTTATAATAAACTAAAATCCACATGATGATCTATTATAAACCTTGTACATAATAAGCAAGGTAAATAAAAGTTACGGGCAGCAAATTAAATATCTTTGGCGCAAGGAATGAAAAGTTTTTTGCGCAAAACTTGTTTTAACAGATGGGTCAACATAGTTTATATTTAATATTGTGCGGATAATTAATTAATTTAGTTGTTCACCTTCCATGGTAGTCTTGGCGACTCCTCCAAACAGCATGAGAAGAATTCCTCTCTTGACTTCGTTATTCCCGTGTATGCTGGGGAACAGGCTTGTAATGAGATTCTGGTATAAATTCCTGTCCCGGGACATCTCGTACACCTGATTACAAAATAGACAGTTCAATTCCCTTCTACGAAAACCATGCAAGGTTTGGCATGTGGGGATTGGGTTGAGAAAAATGCATAAAATAAGATATCAAAAAATAATGTAAAAAATAACTCCTAATTGGAGATAATTCAGATTTGTGAATAAGTATTCGGACACACTCAAAATGTTGTAAAATTGAGTTTTAGTGATAATCACTTCCACAATCTCCTTTCCCTAATTAAATCACAGTAAAGCGCCCTTGAGGTAATATTTTACGAAAATGGTTCTACATAAATAATCCAAAAATTTCATTAATGTAATTATTATTACAGTAGAGTCTCAGTTATCTAACCTTCGGTTATCCAACCTTCCGAGTTATCAGACCTACCATTGAGTTTAGTTTCGTAGTTTACCGCATTGTATGTGACTATGTACCTACTATAAAACATGTTTTATTACGTAAGTGTATTTTGGTGTTTTAGTTCCTTACATTCAGTTATGTTACATGTTTGAAAATATTGAAAATACATATTTGAAAAGTTTTCCATGTGCAAATAAAATTAACACATTTTCAATGTCTGTATTATTTTCCGTGTTTTTATTATTTTCCGTGTTATCCGACCTTTCCGCTCATCTGACCTTGCCGCGACCAGATTAGGTCGGATAATATATACATATTTTTTTTATAAAAGAGAAATATTTATGTTTTAATTATTATCACAAATATTTCTTTTTCATACTATTTCTGTGAGCCTTAGAGGCTCATTATTACAAATAGGTATCAAATTGCGGTACAGAGGTTCGAACCGAGAAACTCTGACTTAAGAGTCCGCGACACTAACCACAGGACCACAACTCGACACATCGAGACTACTGTATTGGAAGAATTTAGAAGCTTCTCCAAAGAGGGAATTTAAAGTCGTAGTAATCTCCAAAATTTGAGGTACTGAACAAGAAGCAAAAAGGAGATAGTCTATAAATTTCAGTAAATAAAGTTTTAAAATCAAGTAGTTTAAATCATAATTTGAATATCATTTACTAATTTTTACCTTATCCCATTCTTGGTCAGTCATCTGTTTCTTCATATCTTCAGAGGTCAGGTCATCAGCAGGTAGGTCGGATGTACCGAATCGACCTGATGTTGACTGTACACTACAAGCCAAAAAGGCTGTTCTGAAAAAAAGCAGTAAAATATGAGGTTAAATTCATATTTCTTGGCATAATATCATGTATTTTTAACTGTTTGCGTACATTTCACACTATACAAATGACAAATTGAAAATAAACTCTTTAAGGATGACCCGTCTAAGATGCATGCGAATATCGAATAAATAAGCGAACACCTTTGAGGTTGTAAGTTTATGAATTTGCCAAGCAGAAATTTTCTGCTTTAAAATATTTAGGCACATGTACGAGGTCTGTACATGTGCCTAAATATTAAGATAACACTGCGTTTATATGACGCAGTGCCCTATGCACCATTGGGGTGCGGATAAGGGTTTTATTATTATTATTTATTTATATAAATAAAAATGTAAATGTTCGATGTTCAAGGGGTATTATAACAATCTACAATTCACAAAACTAGAGTTTCCAATCATACGAATGAGCTCATGTAAAATCACACGGACAATTTGGTTCACTTTTTGCAGTGCGCTATTACGATATTACGATCATCATAGTTACTTGTAATGGAGCTCCCTCACGCCGAGCGCCTTGAGCCCCCTCACCCCCTCGGCCTGCCCCTCCCCGCCCGCCTTGCGGGAGGTGATCTCCGCCTTGGTGCCTGGAAAGGCCAGAGACCCCACGTCCGGCACCACTATCAGAGTTCCCGTGAAGTCGTAGCGATCCCCCGCCTGCACAAGTGAGACAAACATTGAGGAAAAAAAGGAGACTCGTCGGAAAATTTAGATTCAAGACTGTCAAAAGAACAAATGAGGGTTTTTAACTTTTCATATTAACTTTTGCCCACTATATGGAATTACACGGAATGTTACCGTCCAGCACGTCAGTTAGCGTTTTAAAACAACGATTGGTTTGGATTGGCATGTGCTTTTGTCCATATTTTTTCGGATCGGTGCATGAACACGTTGCGCGTAAATTTGATCACGCTACACTTACATAGTCGCTTTCATTTTTTAAAACCGGACTGCCAGACAGTCAAATTCCAGGTAGTGGACAATCGACCTTAGGACGGGAAAGGTATTTCTACCCGTTTGGTGGATTGATGCTTAAGGACGGGAAGAGTATTTTTACCTTCTGCACCGACCTCATTTCACAGTCAGAAAAGAAGGAATTATTTAGTGTTTTTATGTACCAATCTCTTTGTTAAGATCTAAACTATATGTACACAATTATCAAATCCCGTCGCCAGCGGTCCACAGGTGTAAAAAACACCCATGCGAAATTGTTAAATAAAAATAATCATGTATTATTGTAAGATTTAGAAAACAGAAATTTATTGTACGGAAGTTCAACAGTATTTGGTAAATTGTTGCCGGGGGGTTTCTTCATCAACCCCGACCCTAAGGGCGCTTGTCCACTACCCGGAATGAAATGGAATTTTATCGTCCGGCACGTCATTTAGCGTTTTAAAACGATGATTGGCTTGGATTGGCTTGTGCATCTGTCCATATTTCTTCGGATCGGTGCGTGAACAAGTTGCGCGTAAATTCGTTCACGCTAATCTGTCATTGTCTTTTTCATTTTTCAAAACCGGACTGCCGGACGGTGAGATCCCGTGTAGTGGACAAACGCCCTAATTATGTTCAAACAGTCTGATGCCCGACACAAGTAGCCGCAAACCCAATTCCAAGCTGTGCAATGTTTTTTGGTATCTTTTGCGCTCAACCAAAAGGAAGTTAATTGAACACTAATAAGCGCCTCCCGCTCTCTACCAACAACCCAACAACAAGTTGAGGTCCCACTGTGTTGATAAAACATCAAAAACGTACACACCTGAACAGTTTCGACAGTTTCAGCCCGTAGAATGACTTCCACGGAGCGCGGGATGCAGCCGCGTGGAAGTTCAGCTTGCGTCTCCTGGATCCTGGCCTTCTGGAAGTCCACAAATACGCTGCGATCGGTGTCCAGAAGGAATCTACGCCGGTTGGAGCAAACGGGATTCCTACAGATTGTCGGGATCGTATACTGGAAATTGAAACATTTAATTAATTCATATTATTTTTTGACATCTCATCAAAGAAGAGAAGAATATGGAAGTCTGGGCATTTACGGGGCTGACGACCGTCATAGGCTGGTTTAAGTGATCACTTTACACAAGTGTAACATTCAATAATAATGTATGAAAAATAACTCCTACAATTGGAGATAATCCAGATTTGTGAAGAAGTATTTGGACACACTCAAAATGTTGTAAATTTAATTAATTTATTGAGAATCCTACAATTCCTGAACATGAATTTTATCCGGATAGAAATATCACGGTTTACAGGGTTGCCATATTTTCCTGAGATACTGTTGGGATATTTTTTACTGATACATTCAATTTAAATATATGTATCACTCAATTTTGGGTGCTTTGCCAAAAAAATAATAATATCCAGGTTTTTAAGACGCAAAATGATTTTATCAGCAGAAAAGAGTAGGAAAAATCATGTACACTAGCCAAATCACTACGGAAGCGGATGACTAATAAAAATAGTCATATTGTCTGGTTCCGGAATATACGAGATGAGTATACAAAATGCAATACCAAACAATTCCAACAGAACTTTAAATATTTGGGAACTAAGTACATCAACAACCTTCCTACAGACATAAAAAAAATAATTCAAAACTTCAAAATGCAAGAAAATAAATTAATTGAATTTTATACATGTTAATCTAAGAAGAAATAAAAAACAAAAAAATTGTATTACCAACAAACATAACTAGCAAGTGTAAGTCCCTCTCCAAGCACAAAAGTTTTTTAATTTTAAGATGGTAAGTAGAAATGTTTAGAAAATGAATTAAAATTATAGAAAAAACTTTTGTAACCATATTAAATCTGTCCGCCTCCGTAGTGTAATGGTCAGCACGCTCGGCTACGATTCTGGAGGTCCCAGGTTCGATTCCCAGGGGGGGTCACATAAATATAAGTGTTTTTTTCACAGTAATATTTATTCAATACTACCCTGGACTGGTACCTGAAGCGGAGGGCTGAACACCTTTCCTTCATGTGTAAACGATCAAGATAAATCTGCGTTTATATGATGCAGTGCCCTATGCACCATTTGGGTACGGATAAGGGTTTTATTATTATTATTATTACTAACCATATTAAATTATAAAATAATTAAAATATTTATACCTTGAATTGTTGTTCAACATCTTTAACAACAGTTTGGCAATCCATGCAGACAAAGGTTCCGGAAACTAGTTCCGGATGCACGGGGTGCGTTCGCACAACCTGTCCAGATATCCTGATCAGGGTTCCTATCTTGGCGGTGGTCAGCTCGCGGACCTTGTGTCGTGTGGGCACGTCTGTGAACGAGACGTAGAACTCCTTCTTCTGCGAGTCTTTGGTCTGCTCCGTGATCCCCAGGACGTAGTTTGCGACCGCAGTGCAGAGGAAGGGGAAGATTCTGAAGTATTCCTCGATGATTGTCGTGGACAGGTGCTGGTTGTAGCGCTCCACATCGTCGAAACTGACTTCCAGAGTGCTCAACTCGGCTTTGGCAAGCTCTTGAGCTGGATTGTGATACTTGACTACATTGTCTTCCTTAAACCTGAAAAATTTAAAATCATTAAACAAAATGTGTCAGGTTGTGGTACAGTGGTT
Organism: Brachycentrus maculatus; assembly: GCF_059751285.1. Taxonomy (NCBI): domain Eukaryota; kingdom Metazoa; phylum Arthropoda; class Insecta; order Trichoptera; family Brachycentridae; genus Brachycentrus; species Brachycentrus maculatus. The sequence continues at coordinate 405,149 of NW_028280788.1, forward strand.
AGTGTCCCAGACTCTTGAGTCAAAGTTTCTAGGCTCGCACCCACTCTACTATAATTTGATGCCTATTTCTAATAATGAGCCACTCAGGCTCACAGAAATAGTATTAATTTTTTGTAAATAATAAAACTGAAATATTTCTCTTTTATTTAAAAATATATATATATATATCGAAATACAGTTAAACCTCCATATAACGGACTACTTGGGGGGAGGGGGTGTTCGTTAAAGCTGAAAGTCTGTTATATTAAAATGGGTAAAATATTTTTTTGGAATATATGAACACTGTATTAAGATATACATAAACAAAACAAAATACAAGCAATAATCAAATTATTGTCTTCAGACATTTGTTGTGAAGTTTGCTGTTTGATATCGACGCGCTAGCTTTCGGTAATCCTACTTTGAAAAAGGAATCAAGTTTTGTTTGCACTTTTTAAACATAATTTTGATTATTATGGCCGATAAAAATTGTTAACCTCGACAGAAATAACTTTCATAACTGAATGATTGGGGACAAAAACCAGGTTTTTGTTATAGGAAATAATCAACACCAAATATATTACATAGTGCAGCATATTTCTCACACTTGATATAAGGGGCAAACTATTTTTCAAACGTCTCTTCTGAAGTTGAATGTAATTATAGACAGAATTCAAAAATGAAAATAAATACATATTACACATTTATAATTTTTGGCTTTGAAGTCGTTGGACATCGACATCCGCACACATTCTCATTTATGTGCAAAGTTTAGGCCATGTGTATATCGCTCACTCCTTTCAAGAACGTCATAAATCAAAAAACTTGATTTTTCAGGAGAACGTTTTTAAAGCTTAAAAATATAATACAATGTATTAAAAATAAGTTCCAAGCCACTTATTGAACTTTTTACTATGCAACAGATCTTTTTAGGTAAAACCTGAAGGTTTTTTCTGCATTTGAAAAATATATATTATTTAAAAAAAAATATTAAACAGTACCTTTTATTCAAAATGCAAAAATAACACTTTCAGCCCTGTAGCGGGTAAATATTAAGTTAAAAATATGCCGCTTTTGCTGGGATATAGTACATTTTCTGGGCATTCCGAAAACATGCATAACTGAAAATTGACGATTTTTGATTTATGACGTTCTTGAAAGGAGTGAGCGATATGACATAAAACTGTACTTAGTAGAATTATGTAAATACTAAAATACGCATTTCCCGAGTTCATGACACTACACAAAATTCCTTTCAGAAGTCGAACCAGGAAGAAACAAAATTTGAACGCAAAGGTTTAGTCTTATTGTAGTAATATCCTTTTATTCGTTAAATCTAATGTTCTAACAAGTTATTAGTAACATATACAACAAATAAATATAGATAAACAAAAGCGAACATAACAATTTTTAAATTCGAATTTGTGTAAATGTCAAAAACAAATTACACATAAATCACAAATCTAAAGTAGTTATTTATAATATAAAACTATATTTCTAATACGATGAGCGATTTTATTTGAATTTATGAGTGAATTTATTACAGTTGCATTGTCTTTTGGAGCACATTGTAAAAAAACAATAGCCTTGATTTCGTTTTTACTCACTCTTCTAAGAAATCCTGAAAAAGTTTTTGGCACCGTACGCCTACTTCGTCTTTGACGCGGAGTTGTCCAATATGAGCATCAGCCACATCCATTTTAAATTGTAAAACTTAATAAACTTCAACGAAAATGAAAACAAACTTAAACTCAACAAAACTGACACCGGCGCGTTTTGCCAAGTTTGGCGCGAAATGTGACTTATTTTATGGCTGTCAAAAAGAATATTATGTCGTCTATGACTTTTTACATAAGTACTTACCTGAGATTTTTTACTTACTGTTTCTCCCTCTTCTTCAATATCTATCAGGAATAACGGGCAAGGGTAATTATTGTAGAGATCGTTGATCCTGTTGACTTTAGCTGAGTTTACATAGCGAGTGTTCGTCCTGAACCTCTCCCATTTAAACCAGAATGTCTTTAATGGCAGCAGTCAAGGTTGATTGATTTGATTGCTCCTCCACGTTGTCAGATGAAGCTTCTCTTTGAGCTTCATCATGTTGCTGGACTAGAAGTCATTGGAGTTCTTCAGTTATCAGCTCTTCTTAGTGTTCTTCAAAAAGCTCCTCCACATCCTCCTCCTCTAGCTCCAATGCATACTTCCTTGGCCATCATAGTTGACTTTGGAGCGGCTAGACAAAATATGATACAGTTCATTGTGTAAAGCAAAGCTCGTTATGTGAGTCGCGTAATGAATAACAGAAAGTCTATTATGCTCAGCACTCATTTAGAGAGGCGTTCGTTTGGCAAGGCATCATTGTACTTAGTCAGACGCTGCCCAAGATAAACTGTCAGCATAGGGGCATGAAGGAAATAAATATATTCATATAATTAGAATAGTAAATAATACGAGTTTCATTATAACTAAATATATTTTAAATTAAATTACTTTTCGAAATTCTCTTTAATGCTTGAAGAAAAGTAATTACATATTTGAGTGCTTATGAGGGAAATACATAACTAAAAATCAATTATCTCATCAGGGAGATAACAAATGTAATAAGTATTACGTGGCTCGGGTATAGGTAATAATAACTCGTAATTAGGATGCAATCGGTTTATTGAACAGGTCGCCATGACAGTATAATGACAAGTGTATCCAGTCTTCCCTGCCTCAATCTCATAAGGGATAACGTAAACATTCCCCGCGTACACCCCGCCCTGCCCCTAGCGGGCGCTTGGGGTCATAGTTCATCTTGCTACAAATATTACGCCGTAACATAAGTAAGTACTGTTTACAAATACTTGTTATTCCAATTTTTGTTTCATATTAAAAATAATAAAATAGTATTCACCATTGATAGTATAAGTTATTGCACCTAATCATAAAAGTTAAAATAAAGGGTTGACGAGGTGTGGGCAGAAGTCAGATCTCCTGGCTCCGAAATATACGAGATTGGACAAAGACCAGAACCATCTAGGCGCTGTTTAGAGCTACTCAAGACAAGGACAATTACTCTCAAGTGATAGTCGACATCAAGGGGACCTGACATGACACGAACAAAAGAAGTATTCATTTTGCTAACTTACCCATTTCAAAACTCCGTTTGAATACAGAATAGATGTTTTATATTCCTGGTTGGTTAATACAGATATCTTGAAGAAAAATAAAGAAGGTATTTTTGTCTATAAAGTTTGATAAGAAATATTTTTGTAATTATACACCAATTCTCAAAACTCAGTAACAGCTGTTCTGGAGCCTTGTAAGTTAAAAGGTTGTTTTAAAAATAAATTATAAATAAAACAATGAATTTTAGAGATATTTTTGTATATTTACTACACATTGTAACACTGACATTGGTATTTTTTTTACTTCATAATAAAATATTGAGATTTGTATTTTATTTACAAAGGGTTTTAAAATTAAATTACACATTCTAACTATAATAATAATCAATAACACAAAGAGAGAAAAAACTAATATCCACAATTATTATGATTAAAAATAATAATTTGATTAATAAAATAGTAAAAAGGAACTACAAAGTAAATTTAAAAGTAATTAAAACTTTAAAAACAGATTAAATTTTTTTAAATGTAAAATGCCATATTATTTCCGAGTTTAATGTACATAAATGCTATATGAATAGAACCTTTTAACACTCACAGGAGGATATAAAAGTGGTAATTTATAATAAAAAATATCCAATCAATGATTTCTTGACATCTTGGGGTACAAAGAAAAATAATGTTGCCAGCACAAATATAAAATAAATGTTCACAGTAAAAAATCATCATAACACAATGAGAAAAGATTTTTTTGTAAGTAAAATATTAAACGACTTTCCAGTAAATTCAGGGCATAAATTACATATAAATTACATAAATTACATACGGAAGTGAGCGTTTTAGTTACATAGTGTCAATAACTTTAATTTTACATCTGGACATTTATTTCTAATGAATGACCTAGGCAATTTTAGACCGGTTGCTATGTTGTCATGAAGCTTAAATTACCAAACAAAAAGAAAAGAATATTTATTTTACCAAATAAAAGTAAAAACATATACATCGCAGAGTTATAACATTAACTTCTGTATGGAATTGATGCCCTGATATTGTTTTTTTCAGATTAAGATATGGTTAAATTTTATTGAATGTGTATATGGTGGACATTTTAATATTTATAGCAAGGAATGACCCTTCACTATTTTATGTAACCTTCTCTACTCAATTATTTATTACAAAAGACCTGTAGTGTTACTGCATTCTACAAATACCAACAAACAATAAAACCCTAATACAGCAGTATTATTATAATGCTGATGTAGGAAATAATGATTTTTTTCTACTGTTAAGTTCTGTAATTCAAAAATACCATGATTGTATCGTACAAAATATTCTATGCAAATGGTAAAAAACAATATTTACCACAAAATGCTTTATTTTCATAAAATAGATCTTATCAGCTATGGTGTACTACACAAACATTACTCCATCGTTTCTCAAATGGGGTCATGAGCAGACATACTAGGGGTCGCACTCAGCCGGAAAAATGTTAGTCACATTAATGATTACATTGTGAAATATGTATAGAACTAAGGGATCATATTTTTATTTGTATTTTTAGAGGGATGACATACTTAAAAGATTGAGAAACGATCTACTGCTAAACATATTACATTATGAAGAAGACTAAATTATTTATAAATGAACACCAATAATTTTGAGCTTAATTTTTTCAAAATAATTTAATATCTAATAATTTTAAACTTCCAAGGTTACATAATCTATGATACCAAATGGGGATAAAACCACAGATAATAGCAGATGTTTGACTATATAAAATGGTCTATTAAAAAAAAATGGAAGAGATACAATAATTACACCTGTCTTATTACTGTCTTAAACAATACCATATTTAAGAAATATAAGCACTTATATAATAAGTTTAGTTTAAATGTAATGTGTAAAATCTTGAAGTACAAAGTAGTGTAACTGAAGCAGAAAATGAACCATTAACTTATAAAATAATTTCAAAAGGGATCGATTGACAAGCATTACCTGAATGCAATAAAAAAATTAAGAAAAAAGATGCAAATAAAACAGCATTACGTACAAAGAAGTTGATTTTTTCCGTGAATTTCCTTTGTAATCGAATGGGAATCAAACCCATGATACTGTTTTCAAAGTTAGTGTCTACATAATTATGTTATAGTACCTTAGATCAAACAATCTGAGCAATATATACGATAAAGACATCGCTCAACCTAAAATGATGTAAAATATATGGAAGAAATAGTCTTTTTTTCATTGTAAACAAAATACATATTGAGCATACATAAAATTTAAAATTGTAATTTTTTTAAAACATAAAAGAAAATTTTTCAAAAGTTACAATAGCATTTCTTACAAATAAGTGTTAAAAAAGTAATTTTGTGTATTTTCATTATTTATTTATATATTGGAATATACTAATCAAGTGATTTTGACGGACTCTTGATTTACGGGGATGGATAGTGAATATATTTCTCAGTTAATACAAGGATATTGAAAACGTTTTGCTTTATTCTGCTGAAAAGCAAACTAAAACGTAAAATAATAATAAAAATGACAAAATGGATCATTTTTCATAAGGACATAAAAATAAAAGTTCATGAACTTCTTATCATCATAAGAACATGGAATATTTTTGTTTTTTTATCATTGTAAAAAAATCCTTTAATGTGATTTTCAAAATACAAAATATCTGTGATAATCATATTTGCCGTTAATCCAATCTCAATAAATCAAGAGTCAGTTGCATGTTTTTTTTTTCGAAAATGGCGCTACAAAAATATCCTTTACATGGTTTTTATTATTATTATTATTTATTAGTCTTTAAATTTAAGAAAAAACCACTAGAATTTTTCAATCATTGAACTTTAATACTTTTGCACTGATGTTATACCTATGGCTGTGTTTTATTTTATTTTATTTACAACAGTGATTCCTAAAATGGTGATTTTGCCCTTTTAGAAATTATTGTGGTATAATAAAGGGGACGATATGGTCCCTAATTCATAGTAGCTACCTCTAATAGTCTGTCTACATGCAAAAACTTAATTGCACATTTGGTTTGCACATTATGTTTGTTAAAAAAGACGGAATACTATGATGTTAGTGCAGCTATGTGAATGCCTGTGGCTACATGGTACAAACATGTTCGCGCAAACCAAAAAGGTTCAGGTTTGCCTCATAAAGGCAAAAATCTTTTTCGGAAGTCCAGTTATTTTCGGAAGCACGGCAATGCGATCAAATAACTTTTTTTATTACAGGCATTATTGTTACATTCATCAAATATATGATTCACATGCTTACTTGCACAAACTAGTTGGCACAAATACGTGCGATGGAAAGTAGATTTATGTTGCCAGTCTATAAGGGGACACCAGACTAAGAATTGTTGGGAACCACTGATTTAGACAAAGAGAAAATGTATTAAGATTATTTTTAAGATTATTTAGCGTCATATTTACAAAATTATAATAAAACAAAATACTGGATGATTAATATTTTTTTTAAATACATTGAGAATTATTTCATATAATATGTTACGCTAGTTTTAAAATTAAATAGATGAGAATATAATCAGAGAAGGGAGAAATTTATTTAAAATATAATACTTTTTATTCTTATTTAATATCAGAATATACTATCTTTAAGGATTAAAAGTATTTAAAAACTTTTAAGCATTACACTTCATGTGACATGACACTTAAAATAATTTGGGTTTAATTACTAAAATAACTGTGATTATTCCTTTTATATATATTTTGACACGGTTTATAAAGAAAACAAATGCAAGTATAAATATGAGATAGTCACACCTAGAAAACTACTAAAATCGAGTCACAGAAACAAATAAAATGATGTTTCGAATTATTGTGAAAATTTCTTGAATGGTTTTTGCAGATACTTTGTGGCACATTTTATAAACATTATAAAATAAAACAACTTTGTTTAACCACTTTTTATTGGTACACTTTTTCCAACCGGTTTCGACAAGAACCTTGTCATCCTCAGGGTATATGTACTAATTCTAAAACATTGAAATACTCTGAGTTAGGTTATAGTTAATTACCTTTCCCTTAGGATACCAAAAAATTCCACGCACTCCGTACACCATATAAAAATGCGATTTAAAAAAACGGGAAAAAACTCTTAAATGTTGCTTGTATTGAGCATTGCGCAGCGAATATGTCCACTCTGGACGACAACTTGTGAGTCGTCAAAAAGGGTATAAATGACGGAGATATATTATAATAAAATATTCATGCATACATAAAAGAAATAATCAAGTTACAAAAAAAAACTTTACAATATCATTTCACATTAAGGTAATAGTTCAAATTACGCTAGATAGAGAGATACTGTTGACTTCCAATTATCGGAATGGTAGGGACAATAGCCCAATAAATTGCATAGTGAGAAGAATACAACAGAAATGCAAAAACAACAGTATAAAAAAAGTATATTTGAATTTTTCAATGCCCTGGGATAGTCAGAAGTCAAGAAAACAAAGTTAATTTAATTTAATACGAAATGGTAGAAATTATCCTAAGACATACATACGTACATACTTACTTCTTTACAAAGGTAAAACTAAAGCTTAATTAGAATGAATTGTCAAATAGAATTATCACAAACACTTAAGTGTCATTCAATAACATCATTTACCTATTTTGAAATGATGGTTCAATAAATTCAAATATTTAAAAAATACATATTCACGTTTAACTATCCTTCCCGGTGTTGTGTACCTTGTAACCATCAATATCTCTATAAATATAATAAATACAACGCTAAGATTTTAGGTATTCCTCCATAACATATTTGCGCATTATTTAAAAAATAATATTAATATTAATCAGAATTTATCGGGTACATCGAAGGTATTTTGTGAATATTGGAAACAAATTTGCGTATAAATAGCGCGTGAAGAGTGTGCGGGAACCGCGACACTATGTTCGCATCTCACTCTTGCATACTTGTACTGTGCAAGCGTGAAGAGCTCAAAGCTCAATGTTCTCTGGCTAGCTAGCGGGTTCGCGGCAGTAGCTCTTGAGCTTTCGACAAGAATGGACCTATGCTTGTTCCGTGAGCGTTACCAGATGGTTTTTTTATGTTTTGAGCAAATAAATCTAAATTATTATAATTTTAAGGTATGAATGTCCGTATTTTTCCGATTAAAAATTGCTAACTTTTGATTGTGTAGTGACTACCCAACACCGGGACGCGCATTTTATTTTAGCACCGGAAGGGAAAGGTTAAAAAAAAATATTGTTAAGTTACGACAGTGTAAAATGTTGCCAGGAAAAATGTTAAATAAACAATTGAATAATTTCATAACTTAGTTGTAAATTATACATACATAATAAGGTTTTTTCTCAGATAAATAATTTTATTTTCATTCCAAATATCAGATAATTTTGTACGCTTCAAGTATAAATAATTATTTATCAATTTTTTCTATACAATTTTTCCATTACCCAGTACTCCAAATGTTGGACATTATTTTTGTGTGTATTTTCCAAAGTCTTTAAAATTTATTTGTACTAATTGATATCCTTTATACAAAATAAAAATAAAAAAAACAAAATTCTAATTTTTTTGTTGTTGATACAATAACAGCGGATAAATTTCAAATGTATTACATTTTTAAAATATTCCCACATTATGTCAAACTGTTTTTAAGAACCGAAAAATAAATGTACATATCAATTCAACCAAGAGAATTATTATTGCGTTTATGAACATTAACATTTGCCAAATGTATAAAGTGACCACTTGAACCAGCAAATGACGGGTCATAATAGGCCCTGTAAATGCCAAGGATACCGTATTTCCATCTCAATGACCTCTCCATCTCTGTTGATATATGATTTAAATCTTGAACTTTACTTTTTAAGTATTTGTGTACAAAGATTAGAACGCACACAAAATATTGATCGTTACTTTTTTTCAAATCTAATTTTAAAACAAATATATCCTACATTTTGAAATTTTCGAACATTCAGGTAGTATCTTGGTCCCATCTCTTCAGAACTCTTCCAAAACTCTATTTTTTTGCAGTCACTATTAACTTTACAATAATAAAAAATATATAAAAATAACAGACAAAAAAGTTTTTCTTTCTCAATCATCGTTATCTTGCTTAGTTGCTGTACTGGAAGTCCCTGGTTCGATTCCCAGGGATTAAAATAAAAACAATTGATTTTTTTTAACCTAATATTTATTGAATATTATCCTGGACTGGTACCTAGTGGACAGCTAGTCACCTCACTTACACGAGATTAATGATCAAGGAAATGCAGTATCAATTCAAATTGGTATTCTTTGCATCATCGGGTCCAGATAAAAGTCAGATGAAGACATTCTTTCTTTTGACTCTTATCCACAACCAATAGTGGATAGGACACCGCATCCAATTGATGGAGTGTTAACACGATTGTAAATTATATGAAGAAAAGGTGATCAGCCACGCACCTCAGGTACTAGTCGAAAGTAATTAAATAAAGATCAGAGAGAACAAGACAGTAATATTTATTTTAAGCCCCCCGAGAGTTAAACTCAAGACCTCGTGCATGCAGCCAAACTCACTATCAAGGCAGAGACAGTAGAAGAATCAATAATCATAATTTTGTAGATACATATTAATAAAAAATTTCAAATGATTAACTCGACAACCATCGTGTTGTGGAATTATATAACACGTACCTATGAAAACAAACACTTACATATAGAATTCTTAAAATTAGTGAATTTATTTCACATTCATTTAGACAACACTTTCCACGCAATATTTTTAAATGCATTTTCCTAATGTGTATACCGAAGCCTAAAAATATCTATATCTTATCGCTAAATACACAAAGAAGTGGTTGGCAGAAGGTATCACCTCATAGATCTAGGCAGTCACAATCCAAAATGCGAACTTTGTTCGTTTTTTCACCGATTGAAACACAAATTTTGACACTAAGAAATTTAGAGCGCTCCAAGAGCATTACAGTCCAAAGTCTCGAAACTCGTCATCAAAAGCTCCCAATATTTTGAAAATAAAACGGAAACACCGGAAGCGAAAGGGAACACACTATAAAATTTAGTTTGAAATTGAATTTTTACTGCAAAAATGACTTTTCTTTTACAGCAGTTTCATTTGGGAAGCGCTGTTGGAGTTCCCCCATTTGACGACGATCCGTTTCCGCAACGAGTCTCACGTCCACCGCGACTTCTGCAGCTCTATTTGCCCCTCGAGGGTCTTGGCCAGGTAGATCACCAGCAGCTGCGACAGGGCGACTCCGAGAGCCACTCCTGCGATGGTGTAGAGGTTCCGCTCCGCCCAAGAGCGGACTATCTCGATACAACCGGACGTCCACACTTTCTTGCTCGCTTCGGCCACCTAGAATTATTAAACATTAAAAAAATATATATATATTTTGCTTAGATTATTTATTAAAAAAAAGAGATCTAAGTACATTTTTCTTTTAAACGTATAACTCATATAGTACATATTTGCTTACTTTTTTAATTTTCATCTTTTTGATTTTTGTTTTCTGTTAAAATCAAATATTTGTAGTTTATACTAGCACTTTGAATCTAATTTTATTTCTGATAATATGTATCTATTTTATTCTTGCCAGTGCCCTTTTATTATAACCCAAAATAAAATGTATACCCACACACAGGCCTTAGTGGGATATTTTTTTGTATTAATATTATATATTTTTTGTACTTGTAATTACAGTGGAACCTCGGTATACATCTGCTTTGGAATAAGTCCTACTTGGTATACGTCGTGTTTGGAAGCAAAACATTTTGCTTGGTATACGACCTTCGTTTGGAATACGACTTGCGTGCGTGCAAGAGAAGTACCACCACAATAAAGCCCATACAAGTCTTAATAGCATTGTCAGGGAGTCTTCCCTGACAATGCTTGTCTAAGCATATATAGATTAGATGCGGTGCCCTATGCACCATTAGGTGCGGATATGAGTCAGTAGTAGTTGTAGTTGTTGTTCACATCCGTAGTGTGATGGTCAGCACACTCGGCTACCCTACTGGAGGTCTCGTGTTCGATTCCCGGGGGGGATACGAGTGATTTTTTCACACACTATAATATTTATTCTATATTATCCTGGACTGGTAATTAAAACGGAGAGCAGATCACCTATCCTTCATGTATTAACGATCAAGATAACACTGTGTTTATATAATATAGTGACCTATACACCATCGGGTACGGGTTTTAACCACTTAATGCTAGGGTTTTTTTTTACAGAAAGTGTTTTAAAAAAACATCAGGTTTTTTAAATGTTTTAATCAAAGTGTATCCACTTTTCAAATAAAATATAACAATTTAAGCATATTTCATTTAAAATGACGTCTACAATATTTTGTACTTTCATCGTCAAAATCGTACATTTATTCATCCTCAAAAAAGTAATTCAAATTCAATTGGAACGCAATAAGTGCGCGAATGTGACTCGTTCAAAAGCATGAAGCGGTTAAAAAAAAGTTGTTGCAGTAGTATATAGTACAGGTCACTGGCTAGTAAAGTGACTTACCGTTAGGTTCTGAGCTCCGTATCCGCACATGATGTTGACCAGCCCCGAGGAGATGTCAGTGGCGTTCACGCAGCACGAGTACGGGACTCCGCAGCGCTCCACTGACGGGGAGGAGCAGTTGAAGTACTCGTTCTTGGACCAGTCCATGTACCCGTCGGACGACAGGCCACAGCAGTGGAACTGGCAACATAAATAGTTTGCCCAATAACAGATTCAGTGGCTTAAAACATAAATGTGGAATTGTTTAATTGGCTTTTTTTTTTAACGTAATTATTTTTTGTTGATGTAATGTAATGTTTATTATTGTTAATTCAACTATTGTTTTTTATATCTTTTTTTATATGTAAGCTGTATAATTCCCGAATAAATAAAAAATAGACAGATAACAAGAAAAACAAAGGAAGTTTATCTATTTATATTATTCTCAATATTATTAATATTTAAAGCATTTACTTTGTAGTTAGTCATTTTTACTTAGTTATTTTTTTACAAAAATGTTAGTAATATTAGTATATAACCACTCACCGAGATTTTTATATCTAATGGTTTCGAGACGTACCCGTCTCTTCGTCAGGACAATCATAGTATACAACCACTCACCGAGATTTAATGAAAATAAATAATGGTTATAATGTACAATTAATTGATTCTCTTTTAAATAAAAAAAATAAACAAAAAACCTTAAAACAGTTCTTATATCCCGCAATAACTAATGATAATAAAAATAATAAATGGAGAAGAATAATGTTTATAATAATTTAACAAATAAAGTAACTAAATATTTACCTAAAAATATTAGACCGGCATTTCATTTTTATTAATAATAATATTGGGAAAATCCTTTTAAATAATAAGAATAAAACAATATCTAAGACTTTTATATTCGGAAGGCACTTAGAAATAATATTCCTTAAATTAACAACTAAAACAAATTTTACTTATAGTCCATTCTTGATTCAACATCGGTTAAGCAAGATTTGTCAATATCCAATTCAAACCCCGCCCACTCCTTTCAACCTATGAGTATATAAACCAGTCGTATTGTAACTCATATCCCTAGTGCATGTTTGACCTCGGCTCTTAACGCATGTTTGTCCTGCAACCATTAGTGCATGTTGGTCTTCGGGTCGACCAAAAATCACATGTGTGAAACATTTTATGTACCTAGTTTTAAGTGTGTAAATAGTGCTATGGTAGTGACGGGTAGTATTGTTTGCATGCTGTGGTAGTGATTGTCCTGTCCTGACGAAGAGACGGGTACGTCTCTAAACCGGTAGATATAAAAATCTCAGCGACTAATATTACTAACATTTTTGTAAAAAATAGCTAAGTTTATCTATTTATTTATTTTAAATCTTTCCAGGAGTATGGTCGTAAATGAACATTGGTGCGAATTTTCCTCAATGGAGTATCGACCTTAATGAACGTCAAAGTACGTCTGTCAGTTGGTATGATGTAACTTGTATAGCAATGACATCTGTGGATATTTGTATGTAATTTTGTAATAAAATAAAACTTAGAGATGGAGAGTTTCATTTATAATAATTATTACATAATTTCTATCTTAATAATACATACATTTTGTAAAAAAATTATATTCCATGTAATAAAAAATAAGTGAAATTTTCACTCTAATATTTATTCACTATCACCCTGGACTGGTATCTGAAGCGATCAAGATAACTTTGCGTTTATATGAAGCAGTCCCCTATGCACCATTGAGGTGCGGATAAGGGTTTGAAGAAGAAGAAGAATAAAAAACCACTCCACAGAGAAAGTCGGACATCAATTATTTGTAATCCCGGAAAGGTTAAATTGTATATAGTGCATACCACAAGGAATGAACTATATACGAGTTAAAAGCTGCATCTGTTAAAATATAACATTCAATTCAAACCCTTATCCGCACCCCAATGGTGCATAGGGCACTGCATTATATAAACACAGTGTTATCTTGATCGTTAACACACGAAGGAAAGGTGATCAGCCCTCCGCTTCAGGTACCAGTCCAGGATAATATTGAATAAATATTAGAGTGAAAAAAACACTTATATTTATTTGACCCCCCCTGGGAATCGAAAATATAACATAGTTAACATAAACTCACATCTGTTTGCGCATAGTCGATGATGTTCTGCAAGTCGGGGTCTTCCCTGTACGCATGCACGACCCTGTCCGTGAAAGACTCCCTGAACAGCCCCCGCGCTGCTCGCGGAGATACAAACCCAAACACGGCGACACACATCTCAATCAGAAACAGCACCAGGAGACAGAATGAATACTGCAAATTCAAGTCTCATTTAAAAAAATCATTTCAATCACTTTATAGAACTAGATATTTCAACAGTAATTTTAAAAGTTTAAAATTAAAGTTGAAATTTTGCAAAACCAACTGTTTGTAGTAACAAATCTTTTTTTAATTAATGTTTTACTTAGTAAATACCACTATTTCTTAAAATCTACTGTGACACGTGTTTCGATGCATTCCGCATCATTTTCATCGAAACACGTGTCACAGTAGATTTTAAGAAATAGTGGTATTTACTAAGTAAAACATTAATTAAAAGTGGATAGATTTTACCACAAAGTGACTGCCGAATCAATTAATGAAACATATCTTTTTATTGAAATTAGAATTTTGAGATAATTCTTATATATCTTCCCTTTCATATCGTGGGTATACTGGCAAAAAACGTTAACTCTGAAATCCCTGTTATTTAAAGCTTTCAGCCTGAATAAAATACCCGCTTTTAAACATAAAGTTGAATTTACTTTTAAAACCACAAAAATATGACATTTCAAGCTACTTATTGTATTTTTCCAGTTTATAGAATGTTGAAAACTTTATAATACTGCATCAAATCAAAATTGCATATTATCAAGTTAATGTTTTTTAACGTTACACTTACGATATACAATTTCAAATTTACAAAGTTTTTCCTAATATTTATTTTCTCTAATACTGGTATGAAATTTCACTGAACTCCTAAAAAAAATTACTTCTCACTTTTTAAAAAATATATTAATACCTTAGCATTTTACCTGTATAAGTCAGTGCGAATTAAATATGGTAAATTTTATGAGCAAGAAAAATTTACTTTTCATGATGTTATGTAAAGAAAGAATAATAAAAATTGCATATTTATTATCATAATTCTAAAACATGATAAACCAATTAAATTAAAAGCTATTATTTTTTGACATCTCATCAAAGATGAAGAAGAATATGGAAGTCTGGGCATTTACGGGGCTTACGACCGTCATAGGCTGGTTTAAGTGATCACTTTACACACGTGTAACATTCACCAATTCTACCCATTATTGACAACCACACCAGTCAAATTCTTGGAAGTTCTATATATATGAACCAATTTAGAAACACTGTTCATGAATCACTAGAACTTCACTAGAGACATCTATTGGTGAGATGTAAAGAAGCTTTTTATTAAGCAGAAACTCTTATATTAGTATGTGAGATCCGAATCCTGGATTATAATCACACACATGAGAAACGCCAGAAAATACCATTTTCATTTTTATTATTAAGCTTATAATTTGACCAGATAATTTATTTACAACATTTTGAGTGTGTCCAAATACTTGTTCACAAAATCTGGATTATCTCCAATTACAGGAGTTATTTGGACACACTCAAAATGTTGTAAATTAAAAGCTTAAAATTAAGAACTGAATGAAAATTGTCTATAATGAACTTTAAACAAAATACGAAATATCTCTATCAAATAGAGAAGACAATTTCTTCTATAAGATAATTATACAGAGGTCATATATAATACCATTGGTATACATATGTATATAATTTTCAAGAGAAGTTTCATAGTAACCATCATCCTTTAAAACATGTTATTCAATATTCTACTATGAAAGCAGTGATGGTGTTGCCATAAAGAAGCATTTTAATAAAATAAAAAAATTAATTAAGAACTTACAAATTTCAGCAGACAGGTGTTTTCTCTCAGGGCACCTACACACCCGGCAAAACTGACTATAAACACCAGAGCTCCGCTCAAAACAAGCACCAGCGATACATTTAACACCACATCAAATACTGTGTCCAGCTGGAAAACAAAACGCATCATGTAAATAAATATTTCAACCAATTGTAAGTCATAAATGATCATTTAATCTAAATATCGATGGATAGCCTATTGAAATTGAAAAAAAAATTGAATTTAAAATTTTTTGTACAACCCTGAAGGAATCACTAACATACTGTTCAAAACGAATCTGATACTTTTATAAATCATGACGTCAGATTTAACGGATCCAGTATTTCACGCCAGAAAACCGAAAGTCGATATATAGGATTTTGGTATCCGAAGGGATGATTGTACGAGATATCAATGTGCCGCACAAGGCTGTAGAAAACTGTATGGGGGTTGGTATCTTCTAGGGCGCAGGAAGGGCAAGTCCTGATGGTAGCGATGTTGTAAATATCGCTAGATTCGGCGAAGGTTGAGACCAATGCGTGGAACAGGTGTGGTGATACAAATAAAACTCTCAATTTATTCAAAAGTGTTGCCATAGACCGGCACTGAGCTAGTTCTTTAATGCTCGTAGTGCTTACTTACTTTATTTATTATGACAACTGTTCCCATATATAATCGGTTCACCGAAAGAGACCCACATACCTCCACCCGAGAGTCATTCTCCTTCCTACCGCCCGTCGCCACGTAAATACGTAGCTTACCAGTACTTGTAACAGCTTGTGACTTAAACACTGCTAATTTTATGCATTCATTTAACTTTACTCTTTGCAAAAATTTTAATGAAACAGAAAGCAATAATGGAGTAAAGAATATAAAATTAATCATATTATGTAGGTCATAGTTTTTCTAAGGACTCTTATTTCTAAATAATGATTAGCATTATATATATTTTTTTTTAAGAGAAATATTTGTGTTTTTATTATTTACAAAAATATTTCTATTTCATACTATTTCTGTGAGCCTAAGCGGCTCATTATTAGAAATAGGTATCAAATTGTGGTAGAGTGGATTCGAACCGAGAAACTCTGACTTAAGAGTCTGCGACACTAACCACAAATTATGAACTCAGTGGGTAGCATTTTTCATCTGGTATTTAATCAATAAAATAAATTATATTTGAGATGTGTTTGTAATGATCAATTATTGAAAAATAAACAAATTAAAAGATTCATTTCTTTGTTTCCAAAATTGGAACATGAATTCATTGTTTCAAGTTTAAAATATCAAAAGCCAATCTTACCTTTACTAATCCTGTAGCCTGCCATTTGTCAACGAAGGCGTACATGCCCACCCCGATGAGCAAACCGCCAAACAACTGTTACGGGAAATAATGAGTCATTAACATCAAAAGTTCAATAACACAACAATGGCTTAGCCATTCACATACAGGAAATAGAGTTTTAGAAATGAAAACACGAAGCGACTTACCCAGAATATAAAGTTGAGCAAAAATATCATGTATTTCACACATGAACTGACGTAGGTAAAGTTATTAGTCCGTCTTCTGTTCATTTTGACAGATAACTTTTTTATTGTTATTTGGAAAACCACACCTTTCAATCCACTTGAGCGTAATCCTGGAAGAGACGAAGGCTCAGGTTTCACCAATACGAGGACATTATCAACATAGACGCATAAAAGGTCACAGTTTTTAAATATCCTTTAGTTGAATACGGGAAAATAACAACATAATTTATCTGCCGATGAATACGTCAAAAGCGAGAAAGGTGGTATTGACATAGGAATAAATCCGAAAATCCGTAGATCCCATTGACATATTTAGTTTACACAGATAATAATTTCCCGGGAGAATATGTTTTTAAAAATGTCAACACTATTTTCTCTACGCAGTACTAGAATACTTACAAACTAGTATTACCATGCAAATATAATCTTTATGTAAATTTACCATAAGAACTATATTTTGATATTGTTTTTAGAAAACTTGCCTCAAATTCGACATTTTATTTCAAGCATTTAAAATTTTCTTCACGACGACAATCATCGTAAAAAGACAAATATTTGTATATATTTACCAATATTTTAAATTTATTATATATTTAGATATTTTACATATATTTCTCAATTTTGACATTAGGAAATATTTTGTATTCGCATTTGATTGGTCCGCATGTATTACAACAACCAATCGCCTGTTAACAATTCAAATATTGTACTCGAAACCTGATAATTTTATAGCCTCTCGCCTGTCCGTCATTATCCCGATCGCCATTTTGCAATAATGTAAGCCAAATCATCAGGTAGCTGTTGACTTTGATAGACTTTATTCATTTACATGTTTTCTTAAATATACACAAGAGTTTCGGATTTGCATTCAAAATGGACAAAATTATAAGTATGTGGAAAGTGCGGGAGCTCGCAGACAAAGTGTAAGTATTGCTGATGTTTTCATTTGATGTTTTCGTTCAAATATTTTTCCATCTGGGGCTCTGATTTTGACATAATTTCGCACTTTCGCTTTCATTTTCTATCATAAACGGGTTAAAATCACGATATGCATTGTTTCCATTACTGATATAATGAATTTTGTGAACTATTTCACACGGAGGACGAACAAACTCGTTTACTGTCTATTGGGTGTGTATATTGTACATACATTTAGCGACGTTGGTTAAAGACAACACGTTATGCGGCTGCCATCCTAATTGCCTAATACTGATTTATCGGTATCAAATGTAATTAATCACCATATTCTATTCTGATTGCAATTTTACGCCTAGCGCTATAACAATATGTTGCATTTTACTGTTGTGGGAAAATGACAGCTCGGTATTGCACCAATCGGCGAGTCCTTGAGAAAAAATAGTCTGTCTTGTCGAATAAAAGTCATTTTGATATTGCATGTTTTTTTTATAATTTAAAATTGGTTTTCCTGGAAATAAATATTTTTTATTATCTAAAGAAGAAAAAAAACTAATGTTTTTACAACAGCTGTTTATGTGTGACGTCAAAAGAATCCGAGAGCAATTTTTGACATTTTATAAATGTTATGAAATACAAGACCCCAGTTTTAAATGCCATTTCGTATGAAAAAGGTACAACTGCTGTTAGATGGGACAAATCACTCACTCCTTTCAACAACGCTATAAATCAAAAATCGTAAATTTTCAGTTGTGCATGTTTTCGAAATGCCCAGAAAATGTACTATATCCCAGCAAAAGCGGCATATTTTTAACTTAATATTTACCCGCTACAGGGCAGAAAGTGTTGTTTTTGCATTTTGAAGAAAAGGTATTGTTTAATTATTTTATTAAATATACTTAATATTTTTCAAATGGAGAAAAAAACTTTCAGGTTTTACCTAAAAAGATCTGTTGCACAGTAAAAAGTTCAAAAAGTAGCTTGATATTAATTTTTAATGCATTCATTGTATTATATTTTGAATCTTTAAAAACGATCTCCTGAAAAATCAAGTTTTTTTATAAATGACGTTATTGAAAGGAATGAGCGAAATGTGTTCTATCTAATAAAATTTTTAAAAAGCCAAAAAAACACAATTTAAGTGACGATGTTTTTGGGTTTTTGTTAAGGGGGCATTTGTGGTGTCACAAAGTCTCTAATATTGTAGAGTGGCATTCTATTATCTGTGAAGTGGCGCGATGCTTAGTTAGTTTTTAATATTCTTGTTAAATATTCTTTATCTTAAACCGTGGTTTAGAAATAATTAACTATGAATAATAACAAGCATTTAATGATGGGAACTCAATAAAATTTTTCGAGTATGTTCTAGAAACATTAAAGTTATGAAATTATTGTTAATTTGATATCTTATTTCTGTTATCTTTATTCATCTTAATGCCAATCGATAATCATCTTTTTTTATTTTTTTTTATTTTTTTTTTTTTTTAACTCTTTATTCCAGCTTGACTAAGTGGTGGGTGCAATACTTAGTCAGCCATATATGTTTTACAACATTTTATTCAAACAATGAAATTAAAAATAAGAAGGAAATAAGAAATTGAAATAATTTTTATAATCCATATTTTGTTTTGTTTTTCTACTTAATTTTGCATGCTCGAAAATGCACATTTTTTAATCCGGGTTATGCCTAGAAATAACAGTGTTAAAAAATCATGAAAAAAATTCAAGCCCTCATCTTAATTTACCTAACTAACAAGAGAGGAAAGAATGCCACCACTATCTTCATATTTTTTTTTATGGTAATTATTTATTACTCCTCTGTCTCCGTAGTGTAATGGTCAGCACGCTTGTCTACCGTTCTGGGGGTCCAGGGTTCGATTCCCAGGGGGGGGGTCAAATAAATATAAGTGATTTTTTCACTCTAATATTTATTCAATATTACCCTGGACTGATACCTGTAGCGGAGGGCTGATCACCTTTCCTTCATGTGTTAATTAATGATCAAGATAACACTGCGTTTATGTGATGCAGTTACCTATGCACCATTGGGGTGTGGAAGAAGAAAAAGAAATGTGAAAAATACTCAATATATAATTTATTTATTCAACCCCTTATTCACATTTGTTTGCGGAAAACGCATAAATGTGTCTTTTACATACTGTTAGTAGAGAACGGGATACGCTTATAAGCGTTCTATTTACTTACTTTTGGTAGAGTGCAAGAGACACCAAAAAATATTGTACAGATGGGAATTGGGTTTGCGATTACTCGTGATTAGTATACTGAGGGTCGGGCGGCAGACTGTCTAGTCTGTTAGGGTCGGAGTTGATGAAAAAACCACACAACAATGTGTTAAAATTTTTTTACTTGAGAGGTTGAACTTGTGTGTTAAATAAAATAATTATTATAAATCCAAATACTGTTCATCCGTACATCAAACTGTATTTGGAACATGAAACAATCATAGCAACCTTATAATTGATATTTAATAAACAAATTTGTCCTTGAATTGAAAATTCTGATTGATAAGCTTTTAACTGTCAGTGGATATTAATCAAGCATTACAAGTAATACATCAGATGTTTTCTTAAATTGAAATTATTAAAATTTCTGAGATATAGCCCTTGACGTAGTATTTTATGAAATCATCCAAATTTAGTATCATTATTTTTTAAATGATAATAGGGTGTTTTTAACCCTTCCCTTACGATGCAAAAAACTTCCGCGCGCTCCGGTGATATGTATTTTGTACACCATATGAGATTGTGGTTTAAAAATGGGAAAAATGTGAATATTCCTAAATGTTGCTTTCGTTGACCATAGTTGAAGTTAAAATGTAACAGTTGAAGTTAAAATGTAACAATTTTGTAATGTTAGCTCTGATAATTACCTGAAAACGAGAAAAAAGACATCGTAAGTGGCCGTTATAAATGGTAGTGTGACACGACCGTCGCGCATGACGATCTGCCCACTACTGGACTGGCAGAGTAAACACGTTACGACATGCGACATGCACGAATACTTACAAAGCACGTCACACAGAAATGTTTGTGTATTCGTGATTTTATTCCCGATTTTTTCACAAATTATTCGTTTCTGTGGCTGCAAATGAATAACTTTATGTTTTAATACTTTCATGTAATACATAATTATATTACGGAGAAATACAAAAATTCTGAGCCCGTACCTTTTATATTTTATATTCAAAATAAATAAAAAAATTCAACCTTGAAGGTGGGGACTAACTGGAGCATTGCATCATAATGTAACATTTGCGGGGAGCATCCGAACATCGGGTGGTGTACTTGGAACGAGCTCAGTTCGCTGTACTGATGATACTAATGCTCGCATTGTAACGTGTTATTGCGACGAAATGACTCCAGTCATTCCCTATCATGAGAAAATCACTTTGTATATGAATGACGTTTTTTCTTTACATATTTATTGAAATTGTTGATGATTTTGAATTGACAGGACAAACGTGGTGATGAACTACACGGAGGTGGAGGGCAAGGTGCGCGAGGCCACCAACGAGGAGGCCTGGGGCCCCACCGGGCAGCTCATGCAGGAGCTGGCGCTCGCCACCTTCACCTACGAGCACTTCCCCGAGGTCATGTCCATGCTGTGGCGGCGCATGCTGCAGGACAACAAGACCCGCTGGCGCAGGACCTACAAGGTACATTACTGGGCCCCCGTTACTTCTATCAACTTTGATGCGTTCACTGCGAACAATCACGGGATGCTAACAAGATACTAAACTATATTAAAAATTTAAAATAAATTCCTACTTTTAACTTATATTAATATATAGCCACTCACCGAGATTTAATGTCTACCGGTTTCGAGACGTACCCGTCTCTTCGTCAGGACAATCACTGCCACAGCATGCAAACAATACTACCCGTAGCACTATTCACACACATAAACTACACAAAATATTTATCACATGGTGTTTTTTTACGCCTGCAGAACGCTGGCGACGGGATCTGATAATTATGTACATATAGTTAAGACCTCAAAAAAGAGATTGGTACATAAAATTCATATGAAAACATTAAATATGTAATTCTTCCTTTTCTGACTTTGAAATGAGTCAGCGCAGAAGGTGAAAATACCCATCCCATTAAATAACCCGAGAGTAGGGTGGCTAATCGTGTTTCATTATTTGTAGTGTTTACTTCTCCTGAGCTACCTCGTGAGGAATGGATCCGAAAGGGTGGTCACTTCAGCAAGAGAACACATCTACGATCTGAGATCGCTCGAGCACTACACGCACATTGACGAGAATGGGAAAGACCAGGTATTTGAATATACAAACAACCTATTATGATAGACATTTCATAGAAAATATACACTACGATTATTTCACAATATTTCTATCGACTTCAGTGGTGAGATTTCTTGAATGAATTACTTTGAATTTCTTTTGGCTTCAATTGTTGTTAAACTTGGTAAGTTGTGTTATCAGTCGATAGATGTCGGTAATGTTGTATATGTGAATTTGTGTATGTAAAGGAAAATCCATAGCTAATAACATTGTTTCTACACGTGAAAATTTGTCCATGTGAATCCAATGCTGTGTATTTTTATACCCAAGCTTCCATTTAATTCAAAATATTTTGAGTGTGTCCAAATTTTTATTCACAATTTCTGGATTTCGCTCCACTTAGGAGTTAATTATATCAAGATTTTTTATTGATTTTTCAACACAGATGGAAAGAAATATTGAAGTCTGGGCATTTACAGGGCTTACAACTTCATCAGCTGATTTAGGATATAACCACAAAGTGACAGAGTTGTTTAATGACACCTTTTATAAATGATCTTTTTGCTTTTAGGGTGTTAATGTTAGACATAAGGTCAGGGATCTGATTGACTTTATCCAAGATGACGATAAACTCAGGGAAGAAAGGAAGAAGGCAAAGAAAAATAAGGATAAATACGTCGGTAAGTCGAAGGCATCCACTCAATGATTGACCGCATGTATAGTGAATTGAGTATCAGATGATATTGATTACAATCTCTCTCAGGTATGTCATCCGATGCTATGGGGGGACGGGGCGGAGATTACAGCGACCAGTCCTGGGACACATCCAGAAAACCACCTTCAAATTGGGGTAAGTCTTGCCCATGTCACTTTAAAAATCAAAGAAATTACGCATTTTTTCATGAGATGCGCATTCTATGTATGGTGAATACTTAGCTCTCTTGGCACCGTGGCGAAGTTGGGTAGACGCTCAGCTTATTGCTTAAAAGCAATATCTTCCAACCGACCAAAACAGTGATATTGATCAAAATGTTTGATACCATATATAGCTGTTAGCAATCAGCGGGTAGATAGTACTTGAACATTGCGACACAATTGAACAATCTGAAACAATCTATGTCGACGCTGTCTTAGAGTGGTGACTAACCGGAGCCATTTCGTCGTAACGTAAGATGTTACGATGCGAGCATTCGTATAATCAGTACAGCGAGCCGAGCGCTCCATCCATAGTTTCGGATGCTCGCTGGTGCTCGGCGCGAGCGATATTACGACGTTACGTTATGACGAAATGCTCCAGTCAGTCACAACCCTTAGGTAACTATCGGGAATATACTTTTTTATAGACTCTCCTGCGTTCAGTACACAGGGCTAACAACCTGGTAGATCTACCAGTGCGGGCAACCTGGCGGGTTTACCTGTTTGTTTAGTTACCTACTTGTGACTGAGTAAGGAGCCTTTCTTATAGAAGACTCGCATATAGAGACCTTGTTACAGAGAAATACAGTCAGTAGTTGTGTGTTTGTGACAATTTTCCTTCCCTTGCAGGAGAAGAGGACCAGTATGATGCGGAGAGAGAAGACTCGGAAGAGGAAGGAGGGGCCCCTCGTCCCAGCCGGGGGGGAAACGCTAAGTAAATATCTCCTTTTTTACACCATCGTTTTCATCATTGATCCACAGATGGCATTATATGTATTTTGATTTATACAAACTTTGTTCTCTTCATTATTATGCTTGCGATATGTATTCTTCTTCTTACCCTTATCCGCACCCAATGGTGCATAGGGCACTGCATCGTATTGACGCAATGTTATCTTGATCATTACCTACATGAAGGCAAGGTGATCTTGCTGCGCTTCAGGGGCCAGTCCAGGATAATATTAAATAAGTATAAGATCACCAATATTTATTTTCAACCCCCCTGGGAATTGAACCCGGGACCTCCAGCACGGTAGCTAAACACGCTAACCATTGCACCATGGAGGCGGACGGATACCAATACAGTTGTAAATAAAAATATATATACAACTCCCAAAAATCAAGTCTAAAAAGTAATCACTTAAGCTAGCTGATTCCTTGCCCAGACTTGTAGCTGCAGACAGTTAGTAGAATTCCATCTTGAATTTTTGGGTAATATATCCAAAAAAAAACAAGGTTTATTGGATTTGAATTCTACATTTATTTATGTATATGTTAATACGTAACATGTTTCGTCTTATTAAGACATTATCAAACACTTAGTGTTTGATAATAACAACATTTCATATTCTTCTTCATCTATGTTGAGATGTTAAAAAATAATATGAAAAATAACTCCTATAATTGGAGATAATCCATATTTGTGAACAAATGTAAAAAAATTGGTTTGACTAGACAACTTGGTATTCCAGAGTGGAAGCGTACCGGGACGCCATAGAGACCGCCCCGAGCCGGTCGTCGGCCCTGGAGCCGCGGGAGCCCGTCCCGGTGAGCATCAGCCGCCCGCCGCAGCCCGTGTCGGCCCTCGCCACGCCCACCAAGTTCAGCCTCGCCAAGCCCAACCCCAACAAGGGGGTCAAGAAGATCGACCTAGGTTCAATTCAATTTATTTATTTCAATCAATATATACATTAAAAACTATAAAAAATTTAAATCGTATATTAAAAATACATTAAAATAAAATATGTGCAAGAACTATTGCTAAAGGTGTAGAAGAATCCCGCTTCGGAAAACTCCTCCAGACACATGGAACTGATCAATATCCAATGAGATATTGTTTAATCCAATTAGATATCCAATGAAATATTGTTTAGACATGTAGAACGAATGAGTGAGGAAAGAACAGTAAAACAAATTTATGAGGCGAATGTAAGTGGAAAAAACGAGCAGAGGAAGACCGAGAAAAACATGGCACGATCAGGTAGGCCAAATACTTGAAAGTGGTCAGGTTAGGAGTCGTAACAATCGGCGGGTATGTATGAGGAGATGCATGAACGTGGAAGAGGCGAAGAATGTCTGCAAAGGCAGAGTGGTGTGGCGTTCTATTCTCTCTGCCTACCCCTGCGGGTGAAACGGCGTGATGGTTAGTTTCTATGGTTGATGGCAGGTTAGACCAGGGGCGGGGAACCTATTCGTTTCTTATGGCTACATTAATTTATCTGATTGTTGTCGTCGTTGAACATAAGACTGTTGTTATCACAAGTTTCTGAGCTCTACGTGAGAGAGTACGGCTACTATCCTTGGCTCTATCCAACCGAGTTTCTTCAGGGTATGTTTGGCTCCAATAGCTAAGAGACTAGGAGGAATGTGGATTTGATTACACATTTTTATCGATTGTTGGGCGGTATGATCGACAATCCTGAAATCATCCGGAGCACGCATACCCTGGAGAATACTTCAGAAACTTCTTTTGGACTTTCTCTACCATAAGAAAGTACTTAAGCATATTCGGTCCCCAAATCATCGAGCCACTCTCGAGTTTACTTCGCACCAAGGAGTTATAAAGAGTTCTCAGTACGTGGGTATTTTCTAAAATCCTGGCAGTACTCAGAACAAATCTTAACATTTTCAATGCATTACCACTGACCGCCTCTATGTGATTGTGAAATATTTCAAACTTTATCCCTCAGGCTTAAACCAAGCATGGATCTTTCCATGAATCGCTGTGTGCATTTGAGTTTTTTAAATAATAATAATACTCCCGCTATAATACAATACATTGCCATCGCTACGCACTGACGACAATACGATACCACTTGTCGTGGGTAGTGTGCTGGTACATTGATCACTGTATTTACCATTTTAATAAAATATTTTTGTTCCGTTTTTTCTTCTCAAAGCCTCTCCTGCCTCCTCTTTCCTTCTTTCCATATTTTTATTACTCATGTATGATTCACTGATACACACATAAAAACACACACACACACACACACACACACACACACACACACACACACACACACACACACACACACACACACACACACACACACACACACACACACACACACACACACACACTCACCCCAACCACAAACATTACTTTCATTCATCACTAATTATAATAAGAATAACATTATCGGTGGATTTTTGTTATTGGCTGTAGTTTTATTAATTGTTATTGTATTGTTATAGCTGTAAAAATCCCAAATCAATAAATAAATAAAAAATATAAAATAATTATCTGTATTTGTGTGTTAAGGAGCCGCAGCTCAATATGCCAAGACCGCCACGGACAGCAGTAGTAAGAATAACACCGTGGACCTATTCCAAACCTGCGCACCCCCTTCCCCTACGCGAGAAGATGACTTCAACCCCCGGTATGTATCCATAAACAATTTCCCCTCATTTACCCTATTAAATTAAATTCAATTAAATTCAATTTATTCAATAATTAATATATACATTACAAACTAACATTTTAGGCGTAATTAAAAAGTAAGCAAGAAGACTCTTGTTAAATGTGTAGAAGTATCCCGCTTCGGAAAACTCCTTCGGACACATGGAACAGATCAATATCCAATGTGATATTGTTCAACATAGCAGTAGCTCTTCCTACAGGCATAACCATCGGCAGGTTGGTCCTGTGTATAGGAATGTGAAACAATCTATGTCGACGCTGTCTTAGGTAGCTATCGGGAACATACAGACCAATAATCCGGATAATTTCAGGATTATCAATCATACCGCGCAACAATCGAAAAAAATGGGTAGTCAAATACACATTCCTTCTAGTCTCTAAACTATTGTAGCCAAGCATACCCTGGAGAAACTCGTTCGGGTAGAGCCAAGGATAATAGCCGTACTCTCTCATGTAGAGATACCTCAAAAACTTCTTTTGGGCTATTTCGCCTCATAAGGGTGTTGCCACTCTGTTGACTGTTTAAATGTCCAAATTCCCCACAAGCCAGTAATACAAACGGTAGATTATCACATTCAATTTGTGAGGAATCGCTGGGAAACAAAATTCCGTTATTTATCATATATTTGTAAGGAGTGGCAAAACAAACAAACATTTTACACCCTATATTCGACTTTGAAAAATTGTGGTGACATTTATACATACCTGCTGTACTACTTACATTTTAGTATATTATTTGTTAGATGATTTCAAAAGGCCTCCACAAAAACAAAGAGACATCTACTATTCTAATAGGGGGTTGAATTAATTCTCGCCGTTTTTTGTAGTATTTTGAATTGAAAATATTTTTTTTATTTAAAGTAAGAATTTATTCAAAGTATTGCCCTTCTTTCTCGACTACTTTGGCCCATCTTTCAGGAAGAAGTCGTATTCCCCTATAAACGAAAACCTTGTCTTTTGAGGCAATCCAATTTTCAACCCATAACTCGACTTCTCGATAACTTTTGAAAATTTCTCCCGATAATCCATGCTGCATGGACCGAAACAGATGATAATCGGATTGTGTGACGTCAGAGGAGTAGGGCGGGTGTGACAGAACCTCCCAGCCGAAGGAGTTTATCTGTTCTTTTACCACTTTGGCAACATGCGGGCGCGCAATATCGTGCAGAATGAGAATCGACTCGTCCCTGGCTGCGTATTCTGGACGTTTTTCTTCAATTGCTGTTTTCAATTTGATCATTTGCTGCTTGTAAACCTCTGCTGTGACTGTTTGGCCTGCTTTGAGAAGCTCGAAAAAAATTACTCTCTGCTGATTCCACCAAATGCAAAGCATCGTTTTTGAGCCGTGAATGTTGCGTTTTGCAATGCTGGCTTCAGCAGGGAGTGGCTGACCTGGCTGGCAGATGACGAAGAAGATCCACTTCTCATCGCTGGTGATGACGCGATGCAAAAAACCTTTTCTGTGATGCCGTTGCAAGAGTGAATCACACATGCAAAGTCGACTTTCCATATCTCTCTCCTTCAGAGCATACGGGACCCAGTTTCCCTGCCGATGAACAAGGCCCATAGCCTTAATTTTGAGGCGGCTTGAGGCTGTTGAAAGTGTCACGTGGGTGTTCGAGGTAGCGGTGGACAGGAAAACAAAAAAAAAGAAAGGAATATATTTAAATCACAGAGAAATATTAATTTTTTATAAACGGCGAGAACTAATTCAACCCCCTAATACATCATAGAAAACTTCTAAATTACAAATCATCTCAGAAAGCATGTGAACCATATGTAAATCTTTACTGGCCCACACAAGCAAACTTGGATATATTTTGGGCTTTTCAATAAGTTTGCTGTTATGGGTCTAATTAAAATAAAACACTCAATGTATTTATTTATGTTTCATGTACATCACAATTACAGAGTGTCATGTAGCCTAGAAAAAACCAACAATCAATGTTTCATAGTACAGGATCATTCATTTCGTGGTTTCAAGATGAAAGCATTTGACGTCTTTCTAACTCAACTGTCATCTGCAGTGTCATAATATTAGTTAAATGTTTGCCATTTATGATAATGCATCGTTCAACAAGCGAACGAGTTGAAATTATTAAAACTTACCATAAAAGGGGTGATTTAAACGTCGCCACTTTTCGCAAACTTGATTATGGCCGTCATAATCGACCAACTACGCAAATAATTGGTAAAATTGTGAAGATTTTTGAAGAGAGTGGAGAAGCGTTGCTGATGTCGTAAGGTTGTCGTAATGTCATTACTGATGTTTGGTGTGCCGGTATTGTGTATTTCAGGGGTGACGAGCCTCCTGCGCCCAAGGACGGGCCGGACTTTGGTGACTTTGCCAATGCGTTTGGGAGCCCCCCGCCGCCCCGCCCGCCCTCGGGGGGCGCCGATGAGTTTGCAGACTTCAGCAGCGCCTTCGTGGCCCCCGCCCCCACCACCGCGCAAGGTGAGTCGCAATCTACAATCTAATAGCAATGCCAATATTAACACAGATCTTTTGAAAACTGTGTTAAAACTGTCACTTGTATAGCTACATAAGGACCGTAGTCCATTTGATCTTCACATCATCGTTTGATAATGCCCTAACACGGCGAAACAATTGTCACAGTAGAATTTTTTTATGTGTTTTTGTTAATAAAATACAACTTAGTAGACTCAAAAAATCTGTGTTCGATTTAAAATTAATACGTAAATTAAAATGGAGTTCTACAAATTAAACGCCAAATCAATAAATACCAATATTAACACTTTATTTACCGACAATTTTTTGACCAAGCAAATTTGTACTAAGAGCAAAACATACAAGCAATTAACAAGTACATTCATAATTTCTATAGTAATCGTTTGATTATTGTGATTTTGATTATATTAACTACCAAACGCTGCCAACCGTAAATGACCAAACACCTATTAGTCGGTTTTTCTACCCTACGTACTGGAAAAAATTCTCACTTGTTTTTTTTTAATTTTTATATGGGAATTGCATTTATTATTTACCTTGCTTATTATGTACAAGGTTTATAGATCATTTAGTGGATTTTTGTTTCTTCTAGCTAATTAAAAATTAATTAAAAAGCTTCTTTTCATCTCTCCAATAGATGTCTCTAGTGAAGTTCTAGTGATTCAAAAATAATGTTTCAAAATTGGTTCATATATGTATATAGAACTTCCAAGAATTTGAGTAGTGTGCTTGTCAATAATGGGTAGAATTGGTGAATGTTACACGTGTGTAAAGTGTTCACTTAAACCAGCCTATGACGGTCGTCAGCCCCGTAAATGCCCGGACTTCCATATTCTTCTTCATCTTTGATGAGATGTCAAAAAATAATATGAAAATTACTCCTGTAATTGGAGATAATCCAGATTTTGTGAACAAGTATTTGGACACACTCAAAATGTTGTAAAATATTTATAGTGATTTTTAAAAAAACTTACATTTTAAATATAAAACGGAAAATCACAAAGTTAGTGCTTGAAATACAAATTATGTAAATAAGGATACTTATTTGCTACCTTTCCGAAAAAAAATTCTAAGAATAGCTTAGTTTTTCTCATATTTTTGTTAAAAAAAATCCTCGAGTTGCTGGAGACCTATATGATTTTTTTTCTCTCGAGTGATAAGGGTTAATAATTGGAGCACACACTGCGCACTCCGTGTCCTCGTCAGTTCTGTTGTACCGGTAGCCGCGCAGAGACCTCGTGAACACCGCTCACGGAGCTTCTCCATCCATCTCTGTCTCTATACTCTCAGTCACCCCTAATCCCCGCCAACGTCAGGCCTCATATCCTTCCATTTTTTTGTTCCATATAGCAGTAATCAAAAACCACAACTGAAATTTAAGTAACTTTCCACTTATTTATTGTAACCGCAGACAGTTGGTAGAATTCCATATTGAATTGTTGGGTAATATATCCAAAATTAAACAAGGTTTATTTGGTTGAATTCTACATTTATTTATGTATATTTTAGAGTGTTTGATAATGTCCTAAGAAGACGAAACGCGTCACGTATTAAAATATACATAAATAAATGTAGAATTCAACCAAACAAACCTTGTTTAGTTTTGGATATATTACCTAACAACTTTCACTTTGCAGCTCCGGCTTCCGCACTCAGCATGGACCTCCTGGGCAGCTCTCCGACTCCGACCGGCTCCGGACTCCTGGACCTGCAGACCCTGGGCACTGCGCAGCATCCGGCTTCCCTCATGCAGCAGCAGCCGCCCATCCTATCGCAGATGTCCGCACTGACCATCGACCCCATGGAAGGTAAGGCCGTGACTATACTTGTAGTCACTTAATTTATTTCCTATTAACACACTCAAAGGTACTGTATTTTTTTTTGACATCTCAACATAGATGAAGAAGAATATGGAAGTCTGGGCATTTAAAGGTGGAGACTGACCGGAGCATTTCGTTGTAACATAATGTAACATCGCTCGCGGCGAGCATTACCGAGCATCCAAAACTATGGATGGAGCGCTCGGCTCGGTGAAATGACTGACTGAATGCTCGCATCGTAACATGTTATGTTACGACAAAATGCTCCGGTCTCCACCTTAAGGGGCTTGCGTCGAGATGTCAAAAAATAATATGAAATAACTCCTATAATCGGAGATGATCCAGATTTGTGAACAAGTATTTGGACACACTCTAAATGTTGCTAAGGTACTGTATATATATTTTTCATTGTCGCTTGTAATGTGGTGAAATTTTTATGTTTATTTTTTTTGGTCTGGCAGTTTTTTCATCAAATTATACTCAGTACTCGACAGTCTGCTGCCCGACCCTCAGTAAACTAATCATAAGTAACCGCAAACCCTGTTCCCATCTGTACAATGTTTTTTTGGTATCTCGCGCTCTACTAAAAGTCAGTAAATGGAATGTTTGAAAATGTCTCCCGCTCTCTACCAACAGTATGTAAATGACGCTTTTAAGCGTTTCCCACAAACAACGTACATATTGAGATATCGTATTCGTACAGGAGAAAGTGACCAACTGACAAAACGTAAAATGTTCAGGAGGGCCATTCAAATCACTTTAGCTTGGCAAGAAAATAAACATCAATGCAGTTAGTCAATATATTATACTTCCAAGTTTAAAATCCTTTGGGATTTTTTCAAGGCAATATTAAGCTAGTAAGATATCAAATAGTCAATGATCACGTTTTTGTAAAAAATGCACTTGGTCACTTTCTCCTGTATGAGTACGATATGGGAAAATTTTCCATCGATGCGATAATAGTTTGAATTATGCTGTTGCCAAAAAATATTTTAATTTTCCCAACACTTTACAATGGCTAGTGATATATTCAAAACCCTCATCCGCATCCTATGGTGCATAAGGTACTGCATCATATAAACTCAGCATTATCTTAATCGTTATACATTTGGAGGCATGTCTGACTGAATTATTTTTGAATTACCTAGTGTCCAAGCGACTCTGAAATCTAGCTACGGCTTATGCAACACAGCTTTAAGGCATGTGTGACTGCATGTTTTAAAACTTTAATCTAAATTCAAAACCTTTGTGAAAGTTTCACCACGTACTAAGTTATTTTTTATATTATTTTTTTTATATATCTTTTTTTTCAAGAACAAGGTTTCTAAATTGGTTCATATATATAGAACTTCCAAGAATTTGAGTAGTGTGGTTGTCAATAGTGGATAGAATTGGTGAATGTTAATAAAATAATAAAACCCTTATCCGCATCCCAATGGTGCATAGGGCACTGCTTCATATAAACGCAGTGTTATCTTGATCGTTTACACATGAAAGAAAGGTGATCAGCCCTCTGCTTCAGGTACCAGTCCAGGGTAATATTGAATAAATATTACAGTGAAAAAATCACTCATATTTATTTAACCCTCCCTGGGAATCGAACCTGGGACCTCCACAACGATAGCCGAGCGTGCTGACCATTACACTAGGGAGGCGGAGATTGGTGAATGTTACACGTGTGTAAAGTGATCACTTAAACCAGCCTATGACAGTCGTCAGCCCCGTAAATGCCCAGACTTCCATATTCTTCTTCATCTTTGATGAGATGCTAAAAAATAATATGAAAATAACTCCTGTAATTGGAGATAATCCAGATTTTGTGAACAAGTATTTGGACACACTCAAAATGTTGTGCATACTAAGTTAATTGTTTACTTTTTTGTGCTGTTCACGGGACTGATATCATTTTGAATATCAGCCCCAATGATTTTTTTTTCTCATTTATGTACAAATTTTTGTAATTTGAGCATGGCACATCTACATTGGAAAAAAATATTCAATATCCTGTTTTTTGCATGTTTGTATAAACTATTTTCACTAAAATAGCTAGTACCATTTTATTGAAGAAGAAAAAAAAACGTTATGTCCTATCTTTTCCATTCATTATATTAGAGTAGTAGAATTAGTATAATTTTTTACAGTTGCCATAGGATTGTAAAACATTTGACAGTTAAAATGTAACTTTGTTTTAAAATCACTATAAATTATAGTGATTTTAAAACAAAGTTACATTTTAATTATAAAATGGAAAATCGCAAAGTTAGTGCTTCAAATATAAATTATATTTAAAATATTTGATTTGGCAGCATAATTCTCGGTAACTTGAGTTAAAACTTTTATAATTCAACATTCAAGCGCAGTGCATGGATTCCAAAAAACCGTTTGTTGTGTTTCAAGTGTATATAGAAATGCAACAAATGTATTTTTTAAATCTTCAATTTCCTTTATAGTACAATTTTAATGTTATCACTAAGCCGAGCTGAAGCTACGTTTTATGGATTTATTTAATTAATAATTTTCGTTAAATATTGTACCGTAGAACGGGGCTACTTGAACTTTGATGTGTTACTTGAGCCCAGTACAAAAAAAATATTCAGATCGTGGTATCGATCGAAGTATCGTGATAACAAGTATCACCTGTCAGGGAAACAATGAATCATGTCGATACGTTCATTATTGTAGATCAAATACAGATTTAATTTTTTTTTGCACTGGGCTCAAGTAACACATTAAAGTTCAAGTAGCCCCGTTCTACGGTACCTTTATATATTAATTTTAAAATCCACAATTTTCCTCTCGATTTGTTTTTATCTCGAAGAATTAAACGTTGTTTATAAGATGGTCTTGTCAATTTAGAGTTTTATAACAATACAAAATTTTAAAACATTTTCTAAAGTTAATTTCCACTTCACTAAAATTATAATGGTATTAATTTGTTGTTTCGGTGTTGTTGATGTGTACATTAGTGCTTTATTCTTTATTTTCGCAATCGCAGTATGTATATGTGCCAAATTCCCTTTTATTACCTATTTGTGAATTGATGAACAAAAATATAAGCATTGCGGAAATTAAAATCGGAAAAAAAAATGAAAAAAATATATTATGCCTGTCCGGAATTACACGTTACGTATTCAACGATCTTTCTAAACATATGTCGACACTGGATGGTGTCAATATAAGTTTAGCCTTAGTGTTTACACGGTCGCGAAATTGGCAAGGTGACATCGTTTTAGTTCCTCAATGTGAAAAACGTAGTGAGTGTTGTGCATAGTAAAAAGTCGGGGACACAGCGAGTGTATTGGGATTTCAGGAGCCGCCGAGGTGATGCGGGTCCTGCGCGCGGAGGGCGCCCCGCGCAGCGCCCGCCAGGCGCACCTGCTGCTGGGCCCCCTGCGGCGCTCCCTGCCCGGGCCCCTCACCACGCAGCGCCTCACGGGGCAGGACCCCGGCCCGCGCTGGCACGCCTACGCGCAGACCACCTACGCCGACCTCCTGGGCGCCCTCCTGGACTCCTTCACGCCCACCTGGCCCCTCTGCGGGGACCGCCTCGACGACAACGTCGCCGCCATCTTTACCGTGGAACACTCCTTCCAATTCAGCTTGGAGTCCCTCTCGGCCCTCTGCCGCAAGCTGCAGAGCGTCGACAAGACTCGCGTGGCGCCGATCGTCCGCCTCTTGATCGCGCACGTCAAGAGCGACTGCCTGCTCGCCGCCAACATCAGCCTCTCCTTCAAGCAGATCGCCAAGGTCAACCCGAACGAATCGGCCGCCAACTTCTCGCAGTGGGAACAGTACGTACAGTTTGTTATCTCCCTCCCGCAGAGAGTGGCCAACCGGACCAAGAGGAGTCTGCCCGACGAGTTTGTTCCGGAAAACTACTGCCGGCTGCTCGTGTTCCAGTTCACCAGGACCATCGACTTCATGTCAGACAGCTGCTTCCACGTGGACGCTAAATACGTTCTCAAATTCTCCGCTCATCTTTTGAGTAAAATTATCGTGAACTATAACAATTTCTGCCAATCCGAGTCCATTCTGGATATGATCAAAATTTTGGTTTCCTGGACGAGCTCTATGGACGATCGCTCTTACCTGCGAAGGAGGCTCATCCAGACCATCGTGGACCTGCTGACTCGCCCGGCCATCGAATGCTTCGCCATAATGCTTCTGCAGAACGTTCCCATCGACTACGGTCGGAACTCCTTCTTCAGCTTTCCTCTGTGCAACATTTTGGGAGCGGCCATCGACACCAGCAAAGATTGGCAGTACGTACTGTGCACCAAGCTCCCTCTCATGTGCCACTTTCCCACCGAAAGCACTCTCCTCCTGGAGAACCTGATGGCGTACCTCGCTCTGTCCACCAAGGAAGAACACATACTCAAGTCCCCCCTCTTCAACCTCGTCTCGAAGCTGTCATCGGCCTGGTCTAGCAAGAACGGACTGGCCAATTTGCCGTTCAACCAACGGATGTACTTATCTCAGGCTCTCATCCTGGGCATCAATTACCTCACTCGCCTGATGAGGTGCCATTTGGACTTCAACTACATAGCGACCATCCGCGAGAATCTGTTCGAAGGAATCCCCCTGCACTTGGAGTCCGTAGATCCCCTCGTCAGAAGCATCGGAATGAGCACCGCCGAAATATCCCTCAACATACTCGCCTCCAACGAACGCACTCACGAAGAGCGACCCAAATTGCAGTTTGATTACTCGGATTTCGGAGATAACGCCAAAAAGATATACGACAATTTCTCCCGACTGAGCAAGAAGTGCATTCTCGATCTCAGCTATGTGCCCTCCCCGGGGGAAAGTAATGTCGTATACCCCGATGGCTTTCGAGTCCTGACCGACATTGGCAAAAAGATATACGGAGATATCACGCCGGTTGTAGAGCAAACCAACGGGCCTAGTTTCGATTCCAACGAAAATATATGCCAAGAGCCTTCGGCATCCGCTAAAGCGAGCACCGGACCGTCTATCGCCTCGACTTTGAGAATCGTAAGCGATTTGGAACTAGATTCCGATGACGACCTGGAACCGTACGACATGAGTGCGGACGTACCCATCTCCGCGAAGAAGAGACCTCTGTACTTGAGAGACCTGAAGGATTGCCTACTGGAAGCGAGCGACCCCGAAGCGTTTTCGGAATGTCTGAACACCGCCGAAGACTTGATTTACCAGCAGCTACCGAATGACGACAGTCAGTTGGGCATCGAACTACTAGATGTCCTCTTACACTTGGATAAAAAGTTTCCCGTGGAAGATTTCGACGAAAAACGACTGTCCGCTTGTATCTCCATCGTGTGCGTTCACCCAGAACCGACTGCTGAACACATTTGCAGAGAGTTCCACGCTCCGGTCGGGAAGTACTCCATCGCCACGCGGCTTCTCTTCCTCGATGTCATCGCCGAATCCGCCGGGCGGCTCTCCTACCCCGGCAAGACGAAATCCGAACAGTCAAAGGGTGCAAAGGAAAAAGCCAACAAGGCGAAGAGCTTGGAGCCGGCAAGAGCGGACGTCATCCGCGAAAGGCTTATGGCGAAAACCAGATATTACCATTCCAGATCCAAACACCCTTTTGCCAAAGCCAGGAAGAATGTATTCGCCAAAGTAGCGAAGAGTTTCTTTTACCCCCTGTTGTACGGCTTCGGCAAGCACCAGTTCACGTTGAAAGGACACAATTTGACGAATGATTCAGATAACGTGTTGCTGCAGCATTACCTGGCGGCGATCGCTATGCTGCTGGTCGCGAGTAAAAACTGCCCGGATGCGCCCAAGTTCTGCCAGGCGGCTCTGGAACTGGTTTGGGCGCTGCGGTACAACGAGGACGACAAGATCAAGCTGGGCGCCATGTCCATCGTGGCCACGGCCATCCTGCACGTGCCCAGCGCCGTGCTGAGGGCCACCTGCGGCGAGCAGCTCGGCGAGATGAGAATGTGGCTGGCCGACAGCTCCGCCCGCCACCTCTCGGGCAGGATGCTGACCGACAGCCAGGCCTTCGCGCGAGCCGCCCTGAATCTCCTCAACAACTACATGGTGGAGCTCAACCCGGACGTGCTCCTATGATGCATGTTCACATCGGACACCTTGCACCATTCCTGGTTCCAAAACTGCTTCGATCGCTAAATCGCCCCATATTATTTTTTGACATCTCGACATGGATGAAGAAGAATATGGAAGTCTGGGCAGTTACGGTATGGTTGGGTAATATATCCAAAATCAAACACGGTTTATTTGGTTGAATTCTACATTTATTTATGTATATTTTAATACGTGACGCGTTTCGTCTTCTTAGGACATCATCAAACACATTATCAAACACAGAGTGTTTGATAATGTCCTAAGTAGACGAAACGTGTCACATATTGAAATATACATAAATAAATGTAGAATTCAACCAATAAACCATGTTTAATTTTAGATATATTACCCAACAATTCAATATGGAATTCTACCGTCTGTAGTTACAATAAATAAATTACGGTATATTCCATATTCTTCTTCATCTTTCTTGAAATGTGAAAAAATAATATGAAAAATTACTTCTATAATTGGAGATAATTCAGATTAGTGAACAAGTATTTGGACACACTCAACATGTTGTAAATTGTGCCAAATTGACGAATGAACATTTTTCAGTTGGAAAAGGGTATGCAATGAAAAATTCACTAGGGCGATTTGGCTGTTTGTTCTTCTTCAAACCCTCATCCGCACCCGATGGCGCATAGGGCACTGTATCATATAAACACAGTTTTATCTTGATTGTTAACACATGAAGGTAAGGTCGGCCCCCCGCTTCAGGTACCAGTCCAGGGTAATATTGAATAAATATTATAGTGAAAAAATCACCTATATTTATTTGATTTCCATGGAAATTGAAACCGGGACCTCCAGTACGGTAGCCGAGCGTGTTGACCATTACGCTACGAAGGCGGATAAACTGTTTGGGTAATTTCAAATGTGAAGCGTGCGTGACTATGTAGTAACGTCTCTCTAATTCTTTGTGACGATGTTTTGCAGCGAAACATAGATGTTTCACTTCTGTTTAGTCATTGGTAGATCCTACAAACCTTCGGATCACACCTCACTTGTCTTAAATGCGTATCAGTAAAATCGTCAGTGTAGAAAGTTACTCGGGTCATCTTAAACAGTTAATATCTGTTAATAGCCGTTTTTAAGTAAATTTTTATTCTAATCTAGCTCTACCCGGCCGCACACTGCTGTAGCTCGGTCTAGTTAAATGGAAAAGAAAGAAAAAATACATTACATTAATATGTTATTTTGCAAATGAAAACACTTGTTTTTTTACCACTTGAGTATTATATTTATTTTTAATGACTAGTTTTGGAAGCTACGGGTTTAAATATAAACTATGATCAAAATAAACATATATGTTAAATTTCACAATGCTTTTGGGTATATAATATTTTAGCAGCTGTCAAGGAATACGCTGTCCACCACGAGCGATACTTAGTAATGCGTGTATCGGTGTTACATTCAACAGATGACGCTGCCATCGTGGCCTGTTTTTCAAAGAAAGCATTTTTTACTCGATACAGGTATATAAAATCATGCGCGTATTTGAATGCAGCGTGTTATCAAAATTTTAAAGTAATCATTAAAAATTTAAGAAGATTTTTAACATAAATTAATAAATTTAATATACTTTTGTTTATATAAACATTGTCAAACAAATTTTAAGTCAAACATAATAATAATAAATAAATATGCGTTTAATGGGTGTTAGTATGTGTGATATCAATGTTAGCCATACACATACATAATCTATATAAGCGCTTATATCTTTTTCTTTAAATCACAACGCTAAACAGGGTTTAAAACAAAAATTGTTAATTATTTGTGCACTTTTTTTTTGTTCGCACAAAGTGAGACACGTTACTGTTTATCTATGAGATTTCTTATTTTGCAAACATTGAGTTGATTTTGTTTCGCATTTAGAAAATGATTTGTCAATGTTGTTCGGAGTGTATTATTGTTGTAAAACCGTAGTATGAATATAAGGCTACACTTACAGAAGAGTTGGTGGTTGGTACCACATTTTAAAAATGGTGGTGCGTCAATATATTTGTGATTTTTTATGTGAGAAGTCACCACAAAGCATTTGAAATAACGAAACATGTAGCATGTGTTATTTTTATATTTAATTTTAATCTAAAGTGTAGTAAGCTCTCTAACACACATCGCTCACTCCTTTCAACAATGTTATATATCAAAAAACTTGATTTTTCAGGAGATCGTATTTAATGTTCAAGAATATAGTAAAACGTATTAAAAATATATATCAAGCCACTTATTGAACTTTTTACTGTGCAACAAATCTTTTTGGGTAAAATCTGAAGGTTTTTTACAATACCTTTTCTTCAAAATGCAAAAACATCACTTCTGCCCTGTAGCGGGTAAATATTAAGTTAAAAATATGCCGCTTTTGCTGGGATATAGTACATTTTCTGGGCATTCCGAAAACATGTACAACTGAAAATTGACGATTTTTAATATTATGACGTTGAAAGGAGTGAGCGACATGTATGTCACAAATGTATATTAAAAGATACACGTTTTCAAATAAACCGTTGTGTCAATTTCAATGCAGTCGGTGAATAACTTTAGATTTTGAACAAATATTAATTTTTTTACTTGTATAGATTTTTAGGTTGAATTCTTTAATTCGGATTAACATTTTTTAAGCATTGAATTTTTATACCATAAATCATTGGAAGGAGCAGAATCTCAAAATATTTTACTAATTACCAGTTATAGCATATAAAAACCAGCTAAAGCTAAACTGGCAGTACGCCATTGGGTTCTAGTTCCAACCTTAATTCTGGAAGTGAAGCTAGGGTTGACAAAAAAAGGATAGAAATAGACGAATGTGTTTCAAAACGATATATGATTGATGTTCGAATAGGGAAATAAGGAAAAAACGCAAGGCTGAGTAAGTATTATTGATAAAATTAAGGGAGGCGTGTTGATGGTTTAGGCATGTAAATAGAATGAGTGAAGAAAGAACAGTAAAATAAATTTATGAGGCGAATGTAGTTGGAAATGTAAGCAGAGGAAAACCGAGGATAACTTGGCATGATCTACCTGATTACCTATTCAAATACTTGGTTGTGGTCAAGTCAGGAGTCAGAATAATTGGTGGGTATGTATGAGGAGACGCATGAATATAGAAGGCACTGGATTTCTCACACTCAGTGGCGTGCACTGAGTTTTTAATCTGAGTAGGGTTGGGTAAGGATAAGGTATAGTAGGCACTGGTCGTGTTTCTATATGGAACGCAAGTAATCCAGGGTAGGCACTGCTTTTCTGCCTATATAGAATGCGTGCCTCTGTTTACACTCGCATCTTTTTCCGTATAAAAAATGATGGATAATTCTTCTCACTTGAGAAATCTATTGTATAAAATAATTTTATTATGCTTGGAGAGTTTTTAATAAGACCATGCAATTTATTAGTATTTTTGCATATATTTTGGTATGATGTTTAAACATATATAGAAGTAATAAAAGCCCACGCCGCGAATACCTAAGCGACTTATACGAAGACATGGGCTGCTCGACGTATGAGGAGCTGAAGAGGACTTTAAAAAATAGGCGAGAATGGCGAAAGAGATGTCATCTGTTGCTACAGACCAATCCGCAGGATTGAGACCAGAGAGAGAGAGAAGTAATAGTTTATTATATCTCTTTTTCTAACCAAGCATATATATTTTGTTGAATAATTGGATCCTTTATATGGTAGTAATGACAAACTAGAATGAGCATGCTTTCCTGATACTTTACCCTTACAATAGGTTATTTAGACGCAAGAAACACGATTGGAAGTTCACCCAATGAAAGTTTTTTATTTGAAGACTGAGAGGAAAACAGCTATTAGGTCCATTGTTAGTTACTTTGTATATTCTGTTTAGAGACCTCTATGGTCATATTAAGTTGTTAAAGTGTGGTACCATCTGTCGTCAATAACATATAAATACCCCTCAAATAACACAAATAAATCCTACAAATGTAGCCTTATATTTGAGATGTTAATAAATGATTTATAATAAAAATATAAGTACTATGTGTTTAAATATGATATCTGTAAGTAGAAAAAGATGTAACTAGAACTGTGTACCTTCCAAAACTTGAACAAAACTACCTACATCTAGTTCGTTCACCAAGTGTAATCTGTACCAATAAATAAATGTTCTTCATGTAAAATGTTTTAATTTTTTCCCCCATTAATTCACATTATTAAGACATTTTGAGCGTGTCCAATTACTAGTTCACAAATCTGGGTTTCTGCAATTATTTTACATTTTTGACATCTCAGATGAATCATCTGAGTTGATCTGAGGAATCATCTAAGATGTCAAAAATGTAAAATAACTCCCAGTAAAAGTGGTGAAACTCAGATTTGTGAAAAAGTATTTGGACACACTTGCTGGCAGGTGCCGTGGCGTAGTTGGGTAGACACTCGACTGCGAAACTGGCATCGTGGGCTCGATTCCCTCCAAGTGCAAAATAAATTCAAGAAAAATTTATTTTCAATTGGTCTGGGTGTTAGTAATGTATTTTTCACATTTACCTTCCCTATCCTTACTATCCCACTTGCAGACAAGCCTCTATTAGAGGCCTTGCGTGTTATCCCTTCTCAAAATGTGAATAAAATAACTGGTCAATGTATAATCTGCATAGAAATTGCCTGAAAACAGGTTTTCAGGGGTTTTCCATTATGTAAAATTATCTGCGTTCGGATCTTGCGTACAAATAAAAAGGGTCTCTGCTAAATAAAACCTTTCTAAATCCAATCATAGATGACTGTTGTGAACTCAATCATGGAACGTCATGAGATTGATCATACACTCCTATGGGTTTTTTTTCTGTGGGGATACCTCAAAAGTAAAGTGTATGAAACCGACCTTGCAACATCTCTGCACTAAAAGTATTGTTCGCGAAGTTAATGGCATCCCGACGTCACTTCTCCAGTGAGTGGCACGGAATACTGAGGCCAGATTCCAAGCGTGTGTCCGTCGTGACGGTCTACATTTAGACAAAATAATTTTTAAGAAATAAAATCCGCACTTCTCTTCTTTGTAATTATTGAAGTTATTGAAATAAATGTATAACCTTTCAGTTTATTTTTTATTTCAATTTGAAATCGTAATTCTGCCACCGGACACCCTGTACCGTAGAACTGGGCTACTTGAACTTTGATATGTTACTTGAGCCCAGTACAAAAAAAAAATTAAATCTGTATT
Source organism: Brachycentrus maculatus (assembly GCF_059751285.1). Classification (NCBI taxonomy): domain Eukaryota; kingdom Metazoa; phylum Arthropoda; class Insecta; order Trichoptera; family Brachycentridae; genus Brachycentrus; species Brachycentrus maculatus. The sequence goes on from NW_028280788.1 coordinate 447,320, forward strand.
TGGTCTACAATAATGAACGTATCGACATGATTCATTGTTTCCCTGACAGGTGACACTTATTCTCACGATACTTCGATCGATACCACGATCTAAATATTTTGTTTGTACTGGGCTCAAGTAACACATCAAAGTTCAAGTAGCCCCGTTCTATGGTACTTAGTTTCAATTTGCCTTTCAAGGAATTTTTTATAAATATTTATGTCAAATAAAATGTAATTTATACGCAAATAATAATAAATAAACAATTATTATAGCCTTATTTTTGTGTCACCTCAAGGGTGGATTTACATATTTTATTTCTTTAATTGAAACCCCCACATGCCGCATTCTACTAACAAAAGGTTGTATGTCATCGCAGAATGAGTTAAGTTAGGTTATGTTTTGAATATTGAAAGCATTAACTTTGTGGATCATATTGATATATTATTTTGGGAAATAAAAAGACTTTGTTTTTTGATCCACTCACATTGAGTGGATCAAAAAACAAAGTATTTTTATTTCTCAAAATAATATAAGTTAGGTTAGGTTAGTGATTCTTGTTTGATAGAAGATATAATAATAAATGTTTTACAGATATGCTCGGAGGAGGCCTGACCCTTCAACCCGTTTCCATAAATCCAACCAGAGACAGCCAAGCAAACCAAAATCCATCGTCGGCGCAAAATTCCAGCAAGGTCGCCGTGGGGGCGACTTGGGCCACGGAAACTAGCAAAGTCAACATCAATCTCGACGACTTGTTCGGAATGAAGAGTCCAAAATCTGGACCGCCCCCTTCCATGAACCAACTGAAGAGTATCCCGTCGAGCCCCGTTCATAACAATTCGCAAGTCGCCAGCCCGATTGTCAGCAACCCGAGCATAAGGCAACCCCTGTTTGCGAGCCCGCAAGGTTTCCCGCAAAGCAACATGGCGTTCGCTCAAGTGCCGATGAAAGGATTTCCGCAACAGCAGAGCGGGTTTAATACCAACGGAGCGCCTCCATTCATCAACAACAACAACGGAAGTTTACTTTCGCCCGTGGGTAACCCGAACGCTAATATCTTGGGCGGTTTCAACCAGTTCGGAGGACCTCAATCGAACCAGCAGCCATTTTTCCAGGCTCAGTTTAAATGATATAAGCCCATACTGTGGATAGACTAAGTCTATCGCAGAACGAGTGATAAACTCGCAAAAGACTTTAATAAATACACCTCAAATAATGCAAAACTGGCAATAATATTCAAAAGCGTTTAATATCTAATATATTTAAGAGTAACTATTATATGTATTATAAATTGGATGGGTTCAAAACTGGATGATATACGTGTGCGGTTATTTCGAAGCAATCTTATCGACGTCTGGCGATTTGGACAGTAAATTATACCTAAGTATAATATTTTCGATAGTGTCAATAACTAATTTAAATAATCGGCGCGGAGAGAGTTTGTACATTTTAAAATTAACAGTCTTAATTGAGGAAATTAAGATTTTAGACTGAAGATATTTGAAAAGCTTAGGGAATGGTGAATTGGACGTTTTCAAACTAATCGAACTAAGCAAATTATTAATAATACAATAAAAAATAGATACATAAAACATTGTAGGGTCAATAATCGATACATAACTAAAATCGTACGTGAATAATCTAGCGGTTTTATTATTCATAACACTGTTGATAAATCGTTATGATTTTTCTTTGGAACATTCCCAAGTGAGTGGCAAAATATAATAATTTATATTTATAAACCGACAGCCAATTAATTGAGTGATAAGAAAATCATTTGTGTTGTTTTGTATTTTTTTTATAAATAATACTTAATTATTAAACACTTCAATAATACAAATATAAATCAATTTCAGAGTTTTCACAATTTAAAATGCCAATATGAACCCTTCAATATTGCATCACATAACTATAATTTTTAAATGCTAATATTGGTGAATCAAAATAACATAAATACAATTGGTTTTTCCTACAACAAATATCTATTTAGTAGAGTTATCTTAGTAACTAATACAGCGGGACCTCTTATAATGAGCATAATTTGTTTCAAAATCTTACTCTTTAAGCGAAACACTTTTTAATTTATTATTAGATTAAAACCAATATTTTTAGCTTTTCCACTTTTTTTATTTGACCAGCGACCGGGTTTCGTCGTTACCGACATCATCAGACTGGTGGTAACGACGAAACCCGGTCGCTGGTCAAATAAAAAAAGTGGAAAAGCTAAAAATATTGGTTTTAATCTAATAATAAATTAAAAATGCAATTCCATCACGAAGTGTCAGTGGATAATATAAATCTATTAAAAAGAAACACTTTTTGTTTTGACTGGTGGGGAAGTCCCGGCTCACAAGTGAATGTCGTGAAAAAAGGACTTGCCTTTTCTCTGTAACGCATGCGAAATTTCACTCGTTAAAGCAACAACTTTTTCACTTTTTTTTTGCTTGCTCTGCGAATTATTCTTTATGAGAGGTTCCACTGTTTTTCTATTAAACATACATTTCCATTTGAATTCGTCATATTTTTTGCCTCGTCTTTAAAACCTCAGTTTTTCCGATTCTCAAATCGGATCCCATAATGCCGATTTTGGATTTCATTGAATGCCATGCAACATAAAAATGATTTCCCAATGTGACAACCTAACCTTAAATAACAAGCAGTTCATTATTTAAGGAATTCCCGAATTTGATAATAATATTACTTTAGCTTTTACACATTCAGTATTCAGTTTACTACAAAAGAAAAAAAGTTGTGCAGTGAAAATTCCATTTGATATTAGGATTCTGTATTAAGAGTTTCTAGTCTGATTTACTGACTTGAAACATGGAATATTGACGTGTGTTTAAATATTTTACAGTTCTTCAAAGAAAGTACAGTTTTGCAAAATCAAAAATGAGGTAATGAATTATTTTATTTGTTTTATGAAGGTAAGTGCTAGAATGATTCAATTTATGTTATAACATGACTGCCATAAACTGATTCAAGAAGGACATTCAACTGTTGTTTTACACCATGTTAGTGATTTTATCAACTTTATAAAATAAATAAAAATTCTTGTATTTGAGAAAATGTACTACAGTGCAGAGGTACTATTGAGAATAATGTTGTTTTACGTTGGTTTACAGGCAAAATTCTTTGTCATTTAGATGAATTCAGCACCAAGAATTAAAGAAAATTCTCTTCTTCACTGTAATCTTGATTCTGAAGCTCATTCGCACCCAATGGTGCATAGGGCACTGCATCAAATCAATGTTACATTGACGGGTGAAGATGACAATCAAGTCTCGCATTTCAGATGTAATGTATTGCTACTTCTCACATAAGATGTGCTACATTCATTTTCACATAAAAGTAGACTACGAATGTAGTGTTCATATAATGACGAAAATGTTAAATGTACCTTAATATACTCAAATACTACATTTGTGCACCAAAAGTTTGCGAGAGCTGTGCCATATAAATTCAATACGTTTGCTTTATTTTGCACACACTGACAAGAATAATGATAGGTACTGTAACATTCAATTGTGTAAAGGTCATTCAACGTCTTTGTATGTTGTGAGAACACTACAATTGTAGTGAACCTTTGTAGCCTTACAGTAGTATGTAAACTCCATTTGCTTAGGCTGCATTTTTTCTGTAGTTCTCATCGCTGCAGTCCAGGATATCAATTAAATATAAAAGTGAAAAAATATCAAATTTATATTAAATCATTTTTAATTAATGTTTTACTTAGTATTTTTCGTATTACGAAAAGCCATAAACTGCAACAATTTGAAACAATAGAAATTCATAAAAATATAGATAACGATAAACCAATAATTAACAATATGACAATCACTAAAGCCTCCCCGCCATTGTCTATGTTCCCACTGATAAGAAATTAAAAAAAAAAAAAAATAAATAAATAAAAATAAGAAACAGCTCCTACCCTCTCTTCAACCTTCAACGTCCCAAGAACCCAACTCTAAAATTTGGAATTAGCTTCACATACCGTGTTTGAAAATGATGCGGAATGCATCGAAACACGTGTCATAGTAGATTTTAAGAAATAGTGATATTTACTAAGTAAAACATTAATTAAAAATGGATAGATTTTACCATAAAGTGACTGCCGAATCAATTAATGAATTTATATTATATCTCCTGGGAATGGAACCAAGTCAAACACCCCAATCACTGCACTAAGAGGATGGACAAAAAAACCTTATATATATATATATATATATATATATATATATATATATATATATATATATATATATATTCATTATTTGTATGTATATAATAAAAAAGAGAAATTTTGAAGAGCAAAAATCGTCATCGTTCATATAAAAAAAGGTACGTAATGAATTTTGCTTTTAAACTGACGATGCAAAGAATGAATAAGGTGTTTTGTGAATGATTCAGAGTGATTTATTTAGTAACCTAAAGTGTCTTTGTTTGTGTTTTTTTAAATGCATTTAAATAATAATTATTCACTAAATCACCAGGAAGTCTGTCTTACCTTTCTTCTGTTACAAATTCAAGTGAATTTAACATTAAAACTATTTTCACTCCCAAAAAACTGTTATTAAAACATTAAAATAATTTATCAATTTTTTTTTGCCCATTTATGTTAACTGTAATTGGTTTATAATAAAAAATGAATTTAAAAAAAAACCCTTTTTTAAAATGACTGACTTCGCTTCGATAGGTGGTGTGGCCTTGAAAAATGTTGTATTTATGTTTATTATGTAGACACCATTTTTTTCAAAAGTTGACGAATGTTACACATAAAATTGCAATATTGTGGAACCAAACGTACTTCTCAGATTTTTTCTGTATTTAGTATTGATATAAATACCTCCTAAAAAGTTGTCTGTATATCTTATTTAGTTGATATTAGACTGTAATTGAAGCCAATTGAAGATATTTAATTTCCGTATGTCAACATTCAAATAAGGTTTATATTTATGCACTTAATATAATATAGAAATCGTCTTCCACCTCTCTTGACCCTTAGTCGCATCCTATGATGCATAGAGTACCAACCGAATCGATACAGTGTTAACTTGCATGACTAATGAAGGCGATCACACCTGAACTTCGGTTATCATCCCAGGATATCCAATAGTAAATATGTATTGTATATTAAGCGCATAAATATAAATGTATTTCTCAAACATTTTATTTATTTAATTTGCACAAACCTCTTGTTAACCTTTCCCTTACGGTGCTAAAAAAACTTCCGCATGCAACGGTGATATGTATTTTGCACACCATATGAAGATTTTATTTAAAAACGGGAAAAATGTGAATATTCCTAAATGTCGCTTTTATTCAACATAGTTGGAGTTGAAATGTAACAATTTTGTAATGTTAGCTCTGGTAAATATCTGAAAATGAAAAAAAAATACATCGCAAGTAGCTGCAATGGCTGTCATAGCGACACGACCGTCGCATCAGACGATCTGCGCACTACTGTCGCTGTAAACACGCTATGTCATGCGTGTATACGCAAATCACAGCACGCACGCACACACTAAGAAACATTTATGTATTAGTGATTGTATCCCCAATTTTTTTACAAATTACTTATTCCCATCGCTGCAAATGAATAACTTTATACTATAATACATTTATGTAAAACGTAATTGTATTACGGAGGAATACAAAAATTCTGAGCCCGTATCTATCATATTTTATATTGATATTCTCATTTTAAAAGTCGAGTTGTAGTAAATACATATCACCGGGAAGGGAAGGGTAATATTGTAACCTTTTGATAATGTTTTTGTATTAACCTTGCGAGGAAATAAATCATCTGATTCAATTGAATACACTAATGGATGAAAATTTTGTGTCTTTTGGGTCATTATTTACCCATGTTTCTAATATTCGTATGAAACGCCCAGAAATGTAAGGAAACTCACAATTTATTAATTGTGATTAACTCGTTTAAAAATTAGCAGGAATTTTAGTCTAAAAAGTCAATGAAATAAAGTAGAAGCATATCAAATATTACATTTTTGTAGAATTAAGCTAAAAAATATTGTTTATATGCTTGATAAACTTGACTTTAGAGTTAAATTATTAAACCATATCCGCTCCCTAGGTGGAGGATATGGAGTCCACAAACTGTCTCCAGGCTTTTCTGTTGGCTGCCAGCTCTCTTGCATCCTCCCAAGTCAGATCCGCGTCCCAAAGTTCTGATGAGAACTGCCGACGAATTGTCAGCAGTGGTCGTCCCGGGCGGCGCGAACCTGATGCCTTGTAAAAGAGGCAAGCTTGATTAAGGCTCTCAGGAAGCATGCAGAGTACATGGCCAAGCCAATTTTTTTTAACAGAACATCAAGTAACAAAAGAATAAATAAATTGTAACTATTATTTTATTTATTTGTTATCAGAATTTCTTCCTAGTTTTTAAATTTTGGAATATTCAATTTATCCTTAATTTAAACTATCTTTTACTTAATTTATAATTATTTATTTATGAATTAAAGTACCACATATCAGTTATATTAAATATATATAAATAAATGACCTGCGCTTCATCATATGAAAATGAGTATTAAAACTGAATGTTGTGAATGAATAAATTTAATTGTGAACTATTTAAAATGCAATAATTAACATACAAATTTATTTCATTTAGAATATTTTCATTCATGTTGTATAAGAAATAATTAGATTTTACCGTTCAATTATTATTGCTAAATATATTTGTCAAATAATTAGCGGAGGGAAAATGATAATGTTCCATCTTATTTCGTTTGATTCTTGGTAAATTTGTTGTATTAATATGTACTAAATTATTATCATTATAAAATATATTGACTTATTTATCTAACGTAAAAATAACACGGACCGTAGTTACACTGGTAGAGAGAGCAAATATCAAAACCTCGTGTTTCCTTAGATAATTTATTATTAGATTAAAACCAATATTTTTAGCTTTTCCACTTTTTTTATTTGACCAGCGACCGGGTTTCGTCGTTACCGACATCATCAGACTGGTATTAAATTTTTTTTAATTTTTTTTTTTATTTAATTTTTTTATTTTTAATATCATACAATACTTAAATTCACTCAAATTAAATTAATTTCTCAATAAAATTATTTCAAATCATGGTTATCAACTCCTGCCTTCTTTTATATATAACATAACAATTTGTATAGCCTCTCACCAGTCTGATGATGTCGGTAACGACGAAACCCGGTCGCTGGTCAAATAAAAAAAGTGGAAAAGCTAAAAATATTGGTTTTAATCTAATAATAAATTAAAAATGCAATTCCATCACGAAGTGTCAGTGGATAATATAAATTTCCTTAGATAGTTTGTATGAGTATGTAAGAATATGCAGTGCAGGAATGATCATCCTGTCTTTATATAATTAACAATCAAATTGACACCGCGTCAATTGAACCCTATGTAGACAGGGATCAAGGAAGAAAGGGTCTCTATGGGTGTCAACCTCTGTATATATTGTAGTAATTCCATACATAAATACAATGGAATCTGTCATAACAAGCACCTCTTATAACGAGCACCTCTCATAATGAGCACCTCTCATAATGAGCACCTCTCATAATGAGCAACTTTCATAACGAGTAACTCGCATAGTTAGCAAAAAAATGTGAAATTGTTACTCCCTTTACGAGCGACATTTTGCAGGAGTTACAGAGAAAAGGCAAGTCCGTTTGTCCCGACATTCACTTGTGTACCGGGACTTCCAAGCTAGTCAAAACAAAAAATGTTTCACTTAACGACTATTTTGCCTAACGACTATGATTCTGGAACGAATTATGCTCGTTATGAGAAGTTCCACTGTATATAGAATATTCGCTGTTATATTTATTTAATAATACCCTGGACTGGTCACTGAAACACAGGAGTGATCACCTTTCGTTTGTGAGATCGTGATCGAGGTTTTGCTACAAGAATTAGATGCAGGGCCCTATGCACCATCGAGTGTGGATGAGAATCAGAAGAGAGGTGTTTTTCTGGACTTATTCATATTATTTTTTGACATCTCATCAAAGATGAATAAGAATATGGATGTCTGGGCATTTACGGGCATGACAACTCCGGTTGTCAATAATGGGTAGAATTGGTGAATGTTACACGTGTGTAAAGTGATCACTTAAACCAGCCTATGACGGTCGTCAGCCTTGTAAATGCCCAGACTTTCATATTTTTCTTCATTTTGATGAGATGTCAAAAAATGAAAATAACTCCTGTAATTGGAGATAATCGAGATTTTGTAAACAAGTATTTGGACACACTCAAAATGTTGGACCTATTCATATACATGGCGCATTTGCGTTCGCTGGTTTTCAAGGAATGCTGATCAGAATCACTGGTTTGGTCTTACCCGATTATTGATAACCTTCTTTATGCTTCCAGTATGACCGCGGTCTTATATGTTGAAGGAAACCGTGTCAAATATTCAGATACACCCCTTTGTCATACCACCATTGATATTATCTGCTATTTATTTCAGTCTTTTAATTTTTCATGGTATTTTTGCTTTGCACTGATTTAATTCAGCACATACTATTGTAATATAATTGTATTTTATCATAAACATAGGCCAAATCTATCTTTTTAGAAAGGGTCACGTCAATGTTTACATAATTTGAGAAAAAAATATATAAACAGTAAATTATTTACCTTAATTCATTCCCATTCAAGACTCGCTTCATTTCATACATTTATTTCATTCATGTGGATGTCTAAAAAAATATTTAATTTTTGTCAATTTCACGGAGGCCCTTTAATAAATATTAGTTCAATTGTAATGATTTATCCTACAGGATGTATTGAATTGAAAGCTACTTTTTCCAAAGTGCACTTAATCAGAGCGAAATTTATCTTTAAAAAAATGCTTTCTATGATAACTTGAGGAGTGTTTTTTTTAAGCATTAAGATATCTGTCAATGTAAAATAACTATGCGAAGAGGAAATTTTACAATCAATAATTTTGAATTGCAAAGAGTTGCACAAATGAGGATATTCGGAGCTACCTTTTTGATTTTTTTTAAAGGAATAACCGGCAAAGCCTCTACTTTTAGATGCTTGTCTGCAGGTAGGATAGTAAGGATAGGGAAGTTAAATGAGAAAAATACACCACAAACACCCAGACCAATTGAAGAAAAATCTTTCTTGAATTTATTTTGCACTTGGCGGGAATCGAATCCGCGATGCCAGTTTTGCGGTCGAACATCTACTTAACTATGCCATGGCGCCTGTCAAATTAAATAAAAAATTTCTTTAGCATGGCAAAAATATATTTTATTATATAACGAATCTTCTCTAAAATGTGCAAAGAAAATTGTAAATGATTACTAATTTTGGCCTTTTTGTTTTGCATGTTTCCCATTTGTAATACATTTGCACTGCATGGATATGTCCACCTTCAGAGCATGCAGAAACTAGTCTTGCAAAGCAGCGTTTCCTTTTGGAATAATATGTTACACAAACTTGACATTTGGACGTTTCACTCCCTTTCAGGTTTCTACTTGTGGCATTAACATAACCTTGTGGACTGAATAAACTTTGGAAATAGTAGCCTCGAATTATCCTTGAAAAAAATCCAACTCCTTTGCAATTTTCTCATGGCCAATGTTGCATTTCTACTTAAATATAGTGTAGCGGTTAGACATTATCTATAGACCAAATACAAAATTGTAATTGATCAACATATCGTAGCATGTCTGCGGGAGGCGGTGGATATCTACTTGGCAGTATCTACCCGCTTTTCGGCAATAGTCTGTGGATAGTGAATCGTCGCACGTAATGACGTAGTTGTATATAAATTATTATTTAAATTTAGTTTAAACATGAGCATTATTTCAGTATCGCCGCAAAGGGTATCGACACGGCAAACCGTCGCCGTAACTGTAAAATTACTTAAATAGATATATATTTATATGTAGATGTTTTAGATATCGATAAAACCGTTATCCTGCCATGAATATGCCGATTTTATAACAATATTACGATCCATCTCTAATATTGTTATATTCTGGGTAAGGAAACGGCAAACATATTAGGACTATACAGAAATTATCGTAATTAATCGTAATACTAAATTGATGCTCATAAGGTGCTGGGAACCATATATATTATGTATTATTGGGTAATATTATTGTAATCAATAGTTGTTGCAGAATATTTTAAATATATTTTATTTTCCACTTTGATTTGAATTTTGCACTGTTGTGCATTATAATATATCGTAGAATATTGACGCTGGATAAACACACAATGCTTCTTCACTAACAATGTACCATAAATATTCAATGTAGCAATATTTCTATTCAAAACTTGTACCTTAAAAGTTTCCTTTCATTTGTGTGAAATGTGAATATGTAGAAACTTATACCATTCCGTTAATGCTAAAAGATAAGAGTCTGGGTAACTGCGTATGGTTCATTTGCTGCAATAATGACAAAATATATATCGTTTATGCTTATTACCCCAAAAAGAATGACGATTATGCATACTTACGACTGCAATTGTAACATTCAAATCCGACAAGAGAATTTTAGTGCCATAACAGGTTATAATTCCAAATGCTAACATCTAATGTTTATTATAGCAGTAAAAGAGCAATACGCAAACTAAAAAATGCTCAGTAGTCAAAAGGATTGAAGCCTCCGGAGCGACCTTTGGGATTCTACTATAGTTGATAATTACCTTTTAGTTATTTTCACCTCTGCCACATATCTGACCAGGTTGTCAGCGTATATAATTTGTAAAATTACTATGTATTTATTTATTTTGTCGTCCAACTTTCAAAGAGACATATCACCATTTGTCAACTTACTATTTTATGTAATAAGGAAGGAAGAAATCAATTTGCATAAATTTTTTTTTAAGAAGTATATAAATTACTCTAGTAGGATGGTGTTCCTGCGCCAGCCATTCTAAGCCTTTTGATAGATGTCTAAAGTAGCTTTCTCAAAATCCATTCAAACAAAATTTAACTTTATTAATTTAAAGCAATGAAAGTATTAATTACTGCATATTTATTTTACTAAAATGCAATTAGAAACATTGAAAATGTGAATATGACAGCAGCTGTAAAAAATCACGTCGTCCGCCATGAGTAATTTTTTAGTACTGCATGTGTTGCTGTTATGTTCAGCAGATTACGCTGCCATTATGGTAAAAAATATGTTTTTCAAAATAGCATTGTTACCTGCCACAGGAGCATATTAAAATGCATGTATTTGAATGAAACATGGTGTCAAAATTTTATAGCAATCGGTGAATAACGTATGGAGATTTGAAATTCTGAACAAATGAACATTTACATTTTTATTGATATACTTATATTTATGTAATAAAAATTTATGATGCACAAATTGATATCTTTCTTTCAACACTAAATAGGTTTAACAGCTAGAAAATCAAGATATTTTTTATGGATTCATGCTATATTCGTTATGTTAAATTTTAGTAATAGAGTTTAGTCTTCTTCTTCTTGTTTTTGTACATCCTAAGGATCTGTTTGTGCCTCCGCTTGTCGCCCTTGGGATGTTGACTCCCAGCTGTCTTTCCACCTTTTTGGAGGTCTGCCTGGGAGTCTGCGTCCTTCAGGGTTTCCTTGAAGGGCGATACGTGAGTTTAGTGCCTGGCGATATTACTGGGAGAAAAAAATGTAATTTGAACACTGTAGCTGAGTCGTTTATTTATTAACCTTTTAGAATTAACGGATGTGGTTGTAGAATAACCCTTAATAAATTGTTGAAGCAATAATCGAAATTATATCTTTTAAGATTATTATATGGTATAACATTTAAAATAGGTGCTGATTTTTTTTTTAAACCATTCCTATGTATTTTTCCACTAATATGCATTCCATTTACTTCTTACGCAAATAATATGCACATGACTCTTCACCTTTTAGTAATCTCAACCGATTTAAATATATTATTTTCTGTCTAACATAATGTGAACAACAATAAAACAGGATAAGTGAATGTTGAACTTTGATAAATACCATTTTCTGCAGCGTCAATTGATACTTTAAGAATTTTGATGTGATCTTTTATTAATTATATACATGTTACTTTGTTAAATGGAATATGAAATTGTTTTAGGTCGTTAAAACAATACAGATATTAATATAACAGATTGTTTTATTCTGCTCCCTATCCTGAATCCATTATCCTCATTTTTATAAGTCTCTCTTAATTTAATAAAATATTTCATAAAACCTCGAATATTTAATATAAAAAAAATCACTTGATATTTTTTATTACCGAGCATGATTCTTGGAATTCGTAATATAAATGCAAAACAATAAAAAAAAAAACAAGAATATTCATTGATAATTGAAATGTCACAGTAAAAAAAATGTTTTTTCCGCTTCCATAATGTAGTGGTTAGCGTATTTGGCTACTGTACTTTTTTTTAAATGGGAATTGCATTTTTTATTTACCTTGCTTATTGTGTACAAGGTTTATAGATCATTAAGTGGATTTTTGTTTCTTCTAACTAATTCAATATGTTTTTATTTGAATCTGTGTTGGGAACAGGAGGGGTAATCTAGTATGGGCTAATCAGGAACTTCTCAGCATTTGCTCATTGCTGGGAGGAAACCACGTTGCACTCCTCAGGAGAAGGCGGACTGTTGACTGTCATCAGCAGACCTTCCGTTCCACTAGAAGAGATTTCGCCATTTTATGTCCTAGCTTGGTTTAAGTTACCAATGTCTCACTATTTTTATCATTTATAATACCATGGCTACTGTACTGGGGGTCCAGGGTTCGATTCCCAAGGGGGTCAGAATAAATATAAGGGATTTTTTTGCTCTTAATATGTATTTAATATTACCCAGGACTGGTACCTGAAGCGTAGGTCTGATCACCTTTCTTTCATGTATTTAACGATCAAATAATACTGCTTAGATACGATGCAGTACCCTTTGCACCATTGGGTACAAATAAGGATCAGAAGAAGTATTGTATAAAACATTTATTTTTTTAATAATAGGGTTTTAGTGAGAACTGCTTAATAATAATCTTGGATGATTTATATAGCGCCATTTTCGTAAAAAACTACTTAAATAAATTATAACAGTGATGTCACTCCATCTTATGTACAGCCAATACTTTATAGTATAAATTAGGGGTTCCCAATCTTTTTGAGCCCGCGGGGCACTTACAGGCTTAGTATTTTGTCACGGTGCCCTCCATTAGTAAGCTATTTGGAATAGATATAGTGATATATAGGGTCGTTCAATAAAGACTTTCAAACTTTCACAGTTAATAGCGACCATATTGTTGATGCTACATTTCTGACGCACATTTTGTTTTATAAAAATTTAGAGATAGAAAGCACTTAATGAAAGATCCTGTATATATTATAGTCGAAAGAAATAGGTACCTACAATAATAGTACATATTTGGGTAGATAGGCACAAAAATTAAAACATCCACAATGTGAAATTGAGTTTTATTATATTTATAAGAATTAAGAATTGAAACAGAGAACAACAGAAAATAAAATATTTGTGGTTTCGGATAATGATAGAGGATCGACTCACGGCGCCCCTCTTTACTTTCTAGGGCGCCGCGGCGCACTCTTTGGGAACCCCTGGTATAGATCAAGAGTGCGAGTGAGAACTCAATCAACCTACGCTTTTACATGATTTATGAGTGAATTTGTCAATTTAAGACAGTATTTTTCAAAGTGGGTGAGATAACGCCCCCTTGTTCTAGAAGACTTTTACAGAGCATAAGAATCCCAAAGAGACAGATAGAAGTGCTAAGAAGTAAGATATATATTTTTATTCCTTCCATTGTTCTCTGATGGGACATTCTGGCTATTTTATTTTCCCCTTTGATGAGAAATTTTGTTAGGGGGCGCGCCAGAATAAAAAAGTTTGGGAACCTGTGATTTAAGAGAACAGACTTTAACCTATACAAATTATCAACAGGAACCAATACTTATCAACACCTTTCAGATGAACCTTATTAAAAAATATATACATATATATTTTTTTTATAAAAGAAATAATTGTGTTTTTATTATATACACAAATATTTCAATTTCATACTATTTCTGTGAGCCTTAGCGGCTCATTACTAGAAATAGGTATCAAATTGTGGTAGAGTGGGTTCGAACCGAGAAACTCTGACTTAAGAGTCCGCAACACTAACCACGGGACCACAACCCGACACTCCAGAGTTAAGTGTACTCAGGCCTGCTTCTTACGATTGCGGGAGGCATGTGCAAAGGCACAAACTGCAGAGGACGTCCCCGCTTAACCTACATGAACTGTGCTAGTCTGGAAGTTGGAAGTTGGCCATCCACAATGACGAGGAGCTCAACAAGCTGCTCTCCAGCGTGACCATCGTTCAGGGAGGCGTCCTGCCTAACATCTTGGCCATTCTCAAGCCCATGAGGATCGAGAGCAAGGCGTTACAATTTGTCGTCTTATTTTTACCCGCTCCAGACTCAACCCGAGACCGATTGACGACATTTTATTATATTTATTTTTTGTGTATTGTTATCATCATCATTCTATAATTATTATTATTACTATCCACGTCTTTACTTTATAAGCAATGAATTTATGAATTTACCCAAGCTCGTAACACATAGGAACACTGCTGACCTTATTTTCCTGTATACATTTTTTAATAATTATGTAGATTGCCCAGAGCTTTTATCACTCATCAATTTTAGAGTCTCGGGAGCACAGACCAGAAACAAAAATTTATTTAAAATCCCTAAAATGCACACCAAGTCCTACCAAAATTATTTTTTAAATCGAACCTGCGATATGTGCAATGTAATTCTTAATGAAATAGACATCAATAATGTTTCTTTTAATACGTTTAAGAGAAATATTGTTGATGTCTATTTGACTAGTTGATAAAGAAAATTTCTATTATTTGATAAAAACATGTAATGTAAGTTTATTACATATTATAGATATACTTTTATGTACATGACAGTTTATTTTTATTTTTAGATTACTTAAGTGAAAACCTGTAATTGGAATTTTTATTTTTTTATTTTATTATATTATGTTAATTTTTTTAATATTCTGTTGGTTTTCCAATAAATAAATAAAATAAAATAAGCGCCCTTGAGGTAGTATTTTATGAAATGACGCTATACAAATTATCCTAATTATTATTATTATTATTATGGACCAAATTCTCCAACATGCATTGTAGCAGGTACGCCGAGTTGAAGAGACTGACTATGAAAGAAGGAATCCAATTATCATAAAGATTGTAATCCTCAAAGAAGAAGCGTATTTATTATTGGAAAGTAATTTATGTGGATCCAAGAGTTGCACTAATAAAATCACAATAAAAACATCTTTTCTGCGGCTGAAACATATCTGGTTTGAAAGAGTTCATTGTCACATAAAAAAACATAAATAAAACTGGAAAGTATAGCATGATACAGCATATTATTATTATGATAAGGAAATAAATATGAAAATATTTATTCATTTGTGTTCAATAATACATCTCATGCAGAGTTATTTAGAAGTGTTTTGAATTGCAAAATGGAGTGTACTTTTAAAATAGTTGAACTGAATGGGGTTCTGACACGAATTGCCTGTTGGGAGCTTCCTAAAACAGGTTCTAATTTATGGGAAGAGATAATTATCATTCTACCTGGTGTAGGAGGCGTTATTCAATTCTATAAATTGTATGCAGAACATCTTCACAAGTCTACTAATCTTCCCGTATGGGTTATAGGTAAGTTTTTGACATATAATGGCGTTGCATATAAAAAATATGTATATTGCTTTTGCCAATGTCAAGTTAATTAATTAATATTACTTAATTATAAAATATGATAGACGTATTATTAAACTTTAAATTAAATCCGTTAAATTAAAAAAAAAATAACCTAAAGTTTGTAGATAATTGGGTTCCTGCTCGCCAGGATGAGATGGATATCTGTAGGGAGGGGAATAAGCGGGGCCAGAGTTGGTTGAAAAAAAAAATTGTTGCAGCCTGTATAAACAATGTATCCTATATTTCAGTATATATTCCCCCTAACATCCCATTTGATCTGTCTGGCTGGAATAATATAGTAAAATTGTTGCCCAAATCATTTTTCATACTAGGTGATTTTAACGTACATTCTCTCAGCTGGGGGAGTGCTTATACAGACCACTCAGGTAGGAACATCTTAAGTTTCGTTGATGATAACGATATATGTATCCTTATAGGTAAGTGTAATTATATAAATATGTTTCCGTCTTTTTGCTTTATATTCATATTCATTCCGCAAATATAGTAATTTAAAGCCGGTCATCACTCATCATTGACGGGGTTACGAAGAATCGCGAATAGGGAAACTAAATGTTGAAACTAAACATTCTCAGCCGAGTCAGTCGTGATTACTTACGTGATTAATTTGTTTCAAATGTTTTTGCGATTTATTTAAATATATAGTAGGTACTTAATTATAATGACAATATAATATGTATTATTGTTATGGCACGTCTTCTTTTATTATCAATTCGGGAATCAAATTTACATTTGTTTGACATCGTAGACAGTCGACTCTAAATCAGGCATCGCAGGTTCGATTCCCGCCAATTGCAAAATAAATTCATGAAAGTTTTTTTCAATTGGTCTGGGTGTTTGTGTAGTGTTTTTCACATTAACCTTCCCAATCCTAAGTATCCTACCTGCCTTTAAAGGCTTTAGGGGTCGCCGGGGATTCTTTTCATGTTTTCATTAAGAAAGTAAAGGGCTTGTTTACTTTTTTAATGAAAACGTGGAAATAATGCCCGGCGCAACAAACATGTAACTAATAAAGGAAGAAGTCTAAATTATTACTTAGTCCTCAATCTCATCCTGTAGATAGTAAAGGCGGAGGGGGGAGGGGGGGTGTCAGTGCAGTTTCTCTCTATCACTATCCCATCAACACTATAGTTTTTATCTAAATAAAACATCAGAATGAAAATCATTTAAAAAAATCGTGTAAGTTCGAATTCTTGTAAGTCGAAATCGCATAAGTAGAGGACTTACATACTGTATTTAATTCACAAAATGCATGGAGTTTGGAAAAACGGTAAAAGCTTGATTCTGAATTTAACAAACTAAAATCCAAAAAATGTTTTAACTATAAATTCACCCATTTTTCATATTGATGATCAGCAATGTTTTCAAAGTAATATGGATTTTGTTGTCAAGAAAAGCAATTAATTTAATGGGAAAAAAACCTTAAAAATATGTCAATTTGACAAAAAAATTCATAATTTAATTTTAAATTTTAAATGTTTTTTTTTGTAAATTTTGTATTTTTCCGAATTACCAAAAGTTATGTAAAAAGAATCTTTGATGGGGCCAGAATTAAAAAATACAACATTCTTATCATACGTTGTTTGAATTAATGAGTTTTTACTATATCTAGGTATTAAAGATGATCAAATCTTCTTACCTAAAAAAAATCCTTTAACCGATCTCATTAATTCGTCTCCTTTCCTTCTCCTTCCTGCTAAATCTATTTTTTATACCAAACCCTTTGTTTTATCTCTTAATGTTTTTAATAGTTATTATAACATAAATGTGGAATTGTTTAATTAAATTTATTTTTATTAATGTAACTATTTTTATAATTTATATTTGAAGCACTAACTTTGTGATTTTCCATTTTATAATTAAAATGTAACTTTGTTTTAAAATCACTATAAATATTTTATTATAACTTAATTATAATGTCTACCGGTTTCGAAGCTAACTGCTTCTTTATCAAGACTGATTAATACTAAAAAAAAAAAAAAAATTGTATTAATCAGTTAATAAAGAAGCGGTTAGCTTCGAAACCAGTAGACATTATAATTACGTTATGATAAAATATTTATAATAATTTTAAAACAAAGTTACATTTTAATTATTTAATTATGTAACTATTTTTATTAATGTAATGTAATGTTTATTATTGTTAATGTAACTATTGTTTATTACATACTTTTTTAAATGTAAAGCTGTACAATTCCCGAACAAGTAAAATAAAACAAAATAGTGAAAACATTTGCTTTAATTTCAGGACACGGTGGAATAGAAGAAATTGATGGAGTAGACATCGGCCCTCTCAGAGGAAGGGAAGATTACTTCAATTTAAGCGGAGTACTAACTCAGAAGATCGAGTTATTCACGAATATGACGGGTCCTTATAGCAGGATACATCTAGTGGGACACTCACTCGGGGGCTGGATGGCGATGGAACTCCTCAAGCAACCGCACCTCAATAGGAACATAGTCTCCGTTACGCTGCTTTATCCCGCTATAGCAAACATGGCCCAAACCGCAAACGGGACGCTGTATTACAACTACGTGAGACACGTGTCTTGGTTAATATTTGCATTTATCATGATATTCAACTTGATTCCGTTCACTTTGAGAAAGCTTCTGATATCGGGAATATTTCAACTGTTTAAATTTTCTCCTCACAATGTCGAAGCGACGCTCCAGGTATCAAAACCATCCGCTTTTGAAAAATTCTCGCATCTCTTTCGAGACACGCTCAAAACTATAAATGAGTCCGATGTTGAGAACTTGAGGGCAAACGTTGGGAAGGTGAACATTTTGTATGAAGAATTTGACCGTTGGGTGCCGGGAAAGGTGTTCAGAGAGTTGCAAGAAATAATTCCAGAACTTAAAGCCGAGATGGTTCCGTACGGACACTACATGTTACGGTCATCAGTTGAGGTATCAGAATTAACAGCGAAGCTTATCACTGGGAAAATAAAATCATAAAATCTTTAAAAAAATCTAAATTTCCAATAAACACTCACCAACTTACCATCATGCCACTTCTCGACAGGGGTATGCAGAAAGGATAGAATTCCACACTACTCTGTCCTTGCAAACATTCTTCGCCCCTCCACATTCACGATTATTCCATGTCCACTTTCAAGTATTTGAAGTGCTTGATCATGCAAGTTTTCCTACTTCTAAATATCTATCATACATCGTTTTGCCGCATTTTCTTCTGAGGGATCGCATTTCGACTGCATTCAGTCTACTTTCATCCTTTTTTTGCCAAATCTATGCAATAAGGCGGGGACCGACCAGAGTCATTTCGTTGTAACGTAACAGGTTACGATGCGAGCATTCGTATAGTATTCGTATGGTACAGCGTTCCGAATGCTCCATCGGATGTCAGATGCTCGCCGCGAATGTTACGTTACGACGAAATGCGAAAGTTAGTCCCCACCCTTAAGGTCGATACGAGAATTCCATTGTTAAATACTAATAAAGTTACATTTGGTTTTTGTAAAAATGTAAAAAAAATATACTAATGCCGTAATAAATGTGTTTAGGCATTGATATAAGAAAAAAGATCAAGTGTTTTACTAACATATTTTGAACAGGGAAAACATTACACTCTGGGAAGAAAAAAAAAGCGTTTGTATTTTAATTTTTCATTTATTAATTCATAATTTAACTGCTTGCAACCTAATCAAGCAAATAATAATTTTAGGAACAGTCGATACAAGTGTATAATAATTATTAAATTTGTTTTTGGATTCTAAGGACTCCCTATTGTGTTTTCATAAATGTCATGATCGTATATTCATAAGAAAATTTAGTTACGCATTAAATACTATTGTTTATTTTATGAAATATTCTAGTTGTCACACACTAAGCTCCTGTGTTGCAGAGTCCATATTTCGCAAGTAATACCCGTATGTATAATGTAATTGAACATCATAATTATTAAAATGAGCATTTGAATTCTTAATTTTACTTTTTGTTTTCCTGGTGAATTTAAAAAAAAGGTTTCATTAATTGAAAAGTTATTTCGTGATAAAATCTATCCATTTTATATTCAGCTTATATTTTGTAAATACCACCACATATAAAATAAAATAAAATGCAATGTGACCCGTTTTTTTATTTATTCAATATCATTAAACATTTCGCTCACTCCTTTCAAGAACGTCATAAATCAAAAAACGTGATTTTTCAGGAGAATGTTTTTAAAGTTTAAAAATATAATACAATTTATCAAAAATAAATATCAAGCCACTTATTAAATAACTTTTAACTGTGCAACAAATCTTTTTAGATTAAACCTAGAGGTTTTTTCGCCATTTGAAAAATAACTAATATATATTTTTTAAATTAAACAATACCTTTTCTTCAAAATGCAAAAACAACACTTTCTGTCCTGTGGCGAGTAAATATTAAGCTAAAAATATGTCTTTTCCTGGGATATAGTACATTTTCTGGGCATTCCGAAAACATGCACAACTGAAAGTTGACGATTTTTTATTTATGACATTCTTGAAAGGAGTGAGCGATTTGTGGAATTGAAAAACTTACATTTAAGCTAAAACATTCGATTTATTCATATGAAGTGGTGTTTACAAAGCATAAGTTAAATATAATATGTATCTGCTATGACTATGAACAATGTCAGTTTACATTTGTATATTGCAAAATTAAGGAAAAATATGTTTATTCAAATATATATTTTTTACACATACATTGTTTGTATTTTTTTTAGACATAATATTCTCATTAAATTAACCCAAACACAATTTATTTACTAATGTTTTGTGACAGCTGTTTCGTCAGATATTTCTTCAGAATACATCAGATTTATTTATATATATATATATATGTATGTCAGAATGTTTTTTTTCCAACGCAGATTGACAATATCGTTACAGGGTCAAACGACTGTCACGAAAATCTGTTCTCATAAATTATGTTTTGAGTTATTTTAACAATAGTAGATAATGAAATTCTGCAAAGTAATTGTCAATATGATAAATAAATATTGACTCACATACACAATTAGGTAATAAACGAGCTTATTGATGTATTATCCAGGCAAAGATTCAAAAATTTTCAGGCACTTTGATCACATATTGTTAATATTTTTTCATTCAATATTTTTTTAAATTACATAAAAAAAGGATATTTGTCAAAAATAATTGCGACATTCAAATTTATTATTTAAATACAAAACAGACGTTTTATGTATGTACGTCAATTATATATATATTTTTTTATTAAACAGAGGTAATAGAAAAAATGCCTGTTTTTTTTAAATATAGCATTTAATTTTGTCTACCTCCATAGTGTAGTGGTTACTGCGTTTGGCTACAATGCTGGAGGTCCCTGGTTCGATTCCCAAAGAATTACCACAACGTGATTCCTATTTTCAATCACAAGCCGCTTAGGTTTAGTTTAAAATAATATTGGATTGAAATATTTGTACATATAAGAATACAAATACATACATCTATTTTTTTTAAATATGATTTTGTATTTTTTTCCTGCATATACAATTCATTATTTTACAGCAATACATATTTTATCCATAATCTTGAAAATGCGTACCAAATTTATACAATTATATTCTTCGGTATATTAAATAAGGCACATAATAATATTTCATCTACATATATAATATGCATGTATAACATAAGAAATTTCAGTTCAAATTATTTAAAAATAATTATTTGATCAGATTTATTAATTAAAATTAAATATAATAATAATAATAATAATCATTATGAAATATTGAGATTTATAAATAAATAATAATAATGATAATAATATGATTACCACAAAAGATATTGGCGACAAATTAGAAATTAAATTGATTATATTTTATTTATTTTTAACACGTTACATTTTTAACGATTTGGAATGTTTAGATATAGAAAAAAATTATATAAAAATTAATAATTAAAAGTTAAATTCAAATAACATACTTTATTTCATTGAATTGAATGAAAATGGACATTAAATAACAAAAAAAATATGTAAATAATTTTGATAAAATTAAACTCTTAGTGTAGTTATTAGCGCTTTTGTTTATTGTACCCGGATGAATTTTTTAAGGAAAATTTTGATTTTCACTTGAAACACAGGACTAAATCACTCCTTCATGTAATTGACAATCAAGTCAACACTGTATAGATTTGATGCGGTGCCCTATCCACTCTTGGGTATGAAAAATGTTACTACTGTCTATATGTATTAAAAAATTATATATGAGCGCTTATTGCTCGTAGAATTAATGTAATGGTGAGAAGGCCTGGTTATGAGTATAATAATTATGTGTAGACAATATAATTATTAAAAAAATGAAGCAATTTGTCTTAATAATAACTTAATTGAGCTAAAATTACAATCTTATAAATAATACACAGGGTATGTTCACTAAACATATACAAAACATAATTGAGATTTTAAAATGCACATAATTAGGGACAATTATCAGTCGAGATTTCGTAAACGCCGTAAATAAACTAGTCTTTCTGAAACATTTATTGCTCGATGACTCTTAACCTTACATAATAAATTAATACTTAACAAAAAGGGATTCATTTTAAATTAACAATATCACTAACTGTTTGCAGAGAGCGTTCATTTTAAACAATGCGAAAAATTATATTTATAAATAATGACGGAGTACAGCAGACTCTCGGTTTTCCTGGATGAATGGAGAATAAATTTTCCAGTTAACCCGAGGATATTGCAAATTGTCAAAAAAAAATTAAAATATTGTTTTATTCTGCCTGAAAAACAAACTGTATCACAAAATGATTATAAAAATGTAAAATAGCAGTTTTTTTCTTTTAAATGACATGACAATAATTGTTCATGCACTGGATCACGCGTTTGACCACAAAGCCATGGAATATTTTTGTTTTTTATTATTTTTATTAGATTTTTATTTTTGAAAAACAAAGAAAAAGAAAAAGTTGAAAAAAACTCTGAAAAAGTTCACATCCCGTTTGATTCAATCCTGTAAATCGACAGCCTGCTATAGATTTAAAACAATTTGATTGAAAAGTAACATTAAGTTGAAAAAAAATTCAAAAGTTTGATAGAAAAATTAAATTTTTTGGATTATATTACAAAGAGAGTGTTATAATATTTTTATCTTTAAATTTATAATAACCAATTTCATACTTATAGGTCACAAATTAATATAAACAAATATGTCTTTTCTCTCTGCTTATTTAAGCTATCACACTCTGCATTGAGCTCAAAACAATGCACACCATATGTAACCAAAGGGTGCGTGATTTTTTTACTCTGTTGTGGATAGCTGAATATATATATATATATATATATATATATATATATATATATATATATATATATATATATATATATATATATATAAACATATGTATATAGTAAAAGCTCATTCATTTGAAATTGATAGGAGCGAGACTTCAAAGAAATTTAAATTTTGTATTATCTTGTGCATGAATTTTGTGTTGATGCTTTTTCTTTTAACTTTGATTATACTTTTTATATTTTCAACAATATATATCAAGCTGCGATATCAAATAAGGATTATTTGTATAACCATATAAAAATCTATTTAATTTCCATATAGAGCAGGACCTCTATAATCCGAACACCCGCTAATCCAAACATCTCTGTAATCCGAACGCCCACTCATCCCTCCCGCGCTTCTTACAACACGGCTGATTAAGTGGATATTCCTGTGCCAGAGAAGATACTTTTACGTCAATTGCGAGACAAAGCTTTTTACTTGTTTGTACTTACGTAATTGATTGTAATTACGTAAGCACAAACATTGTTTGGTCTAATTGATTTTGAAAATTACAAAAAAAAAATGTGTAAAAAAAGGTGCTGGAACGCCGTTTAACCGCGTTACATGGAAAAAAGCCATGGTTATATTTATTTATTGTAACTGCAGACAGTTGGTAGAATTCCATATTGAATTGTTGGGTAATATATCCAAAATAAAACAAGGTTTGTTGCACACATGTTTGAGTGTTTGATAATGTCCTAAGACGAAACGAAAAATGAAAGGAAAAGACGAAACGTGTCACGATTTAACATATACATAAATAAATGTAGAATTCAATCCAACAAACCTTGTTTTATTTTGGATATATTACCCAACAATGGTTATATTTATCGAGTAATGAGATTCTGAGTGATTATTTCTAGTATGATCGGATATATGGCTAAATCTTGAGAGTTGGGATGTTGTGCATGGCGTATATAACGCTAGTGGGAGTCTTGGTAGCCATGTTGTAGCCCTTGGCCTTCATGAGAGCATCCAATTCGGGAGTTTGCTTGTTTACTATCTCCACAACCGAGATGTGGACCTGAAATCAAACAAAAAATAACTTTAACATCACATTTAATACTTGGCGCCAGTTTGAAAGACAATTCCTCTGCACAATCAATCTCTTAACCTTTTGAGGACAGAATAAAAAATATTTTACTTAACACATTTTTATTTCTAGAAATTATTTACAAATAAGTGTATACAGCAACTGAAAATTGACTTAAAATTGTGCACACAGATTGATACAATATTTATCCCTCAACAAAATTAAAAATACACGTTGTGTGCCTGGTAGTTAGCAACAAAGACCATGTTTTATAAAGTATAAATAAAAGCATTTATTCTTGAAAATATGAGGTCACATATTACACTACTTATTTTTAATATTATTATGACTATAACTCACTTGTCATTTTGTTTATTTCATTCAATAACCTTACGAAGTTGATAAACTAAGATACAGATAACCTATAAATATCCCGACATGTGCACATCGCCACAATAAATAGTCTGAAATAAACTCCAAGACAATGATACCAACATGAAATCTATACAAGCACTATTTCTGTTACATAGGCACACATATTGCACTATGGTTTTAACTAGAAACCTATGGAGAATGATATATTCAACCCTTATCCACACCCCAATGGTGCATAGGGCACTCCATATAAACGCAGTGTTATCTTGATCGTTAACACATGAAGGAAAGGTGATCAGTCCTCCGCTTCAGGTACCAGTCCACAGTGAAATTGAATAAATATTAGAGTGAAAACATCACATATATTTCTTTGACCCCCCCTGGGAATCGAACCCAGGACCTCCGGAATGGTAGCCAAGCGTCCTGACCATTACACTATGGGGGCGGACATAAAAATGAAAATGAAAACGTTAAAAATGAAAAAACACAGCAAACACCTACTACTTACTACCTACCTCTACTGCCTACCCTAGTAAGTAGTAGCAGTAGCAGCTTACCTTACAACCTGCCCTAATCAATTCTCTGTGCATGCCACTAGTATTCAGTATAAGCTACAGTATCCGCCTGTAAAGAGCCGAGGACTTCGTACCTGGTGGTGTGGCAGGGAGGCCATGACGGCGAGCTCGCAGCCTCCGCAGGCCAGTGACAGGAAATCCACGCGGCGCGTGCCGGCCGCCAGCAGCGTGGAGTACAGTGGGAAGCACTTGACGCGCGCGCTGAACTCCTCGCCCGCCCGGCCCAGCGCCAGCACGCGTACCTCCTGCGCTATGTATGTCTCCTGCGTTATGTAGCTTTCCTGGTACGTGATCTGCGCAACCAGAGACAATATTCAATTCAACATACATTTTGTAACCCATATGAAAATGTGAATTGAAAACGGAAAAAAGGTGAATATTCCTAAATGTTGCTTTTATTGACCATAGTTGAAATAAAATTTGTAATGTTAGCTCTGGTAAGTATCTGAAAACGAGAAAAAAAATACAGCGTAAGTAATAGCTAGCATAGCGACGTGACTGCCAATTAGGACGATCTACACGCTACGACATGCGCGTATAGGCAAAGGATGGTACGCACACACACACACTGGGAAACTTTTATGTATTTGTGATTTTATCTCCGATTTTTTTACAAATTATTTATTTCCGTTGCAGCAAATGAATAAATTTATATTATAATACTTTCGTGTAATACATAATTATACTACGGAGGAATTTTCGAGGCCCTATCTATCATATTTTATATGAATATTCTGATTTTTTAAATCGAGTTGTAGTAAATACATATCACCGGGAGGGAAAGATTAAAGAAAAAAAGTTCTTTTTCTTTTTTCTTTTCCGTCTTATTCCTCATTGCTGAGGGTTGTGACCCTTGCAGAAGCAATGACTCTTCTCCAGTTATCCCTTGACGTTGCTGCACGTAACCCTCCAACCACTGAGGTGCCTGCTGCTGCCTTAATTTGATCGGTCCATCGTGTGGGGGATCTTCCACTCCCTCTCTTTCCCTCTAGGCTACCGATCACAACTAGTCGTTCCAGGCTATCCACGTTGCCACGCGCAACGTTCCAAAGAACTGGAGAATCTGTCGGGTACAGACATTGGCCAGAGTCAAGCCATCCAAGCGTAAAAAAAAGTTACAAGAAAAAAATATTATAAGCGAGAGTAAGAGTGTAGGTCACCTCCTTGGGATGGGTGGAGGTGCTCAGGCAGGCGTGCATGGCCTGCGTGGCGGCGCTGGTGCGGCGTGCGCGCAGGCGGAAGTAGTCGCGGGCGTCGGGGGTCAGCAGCAGCCCGCGCCACCCGAGGGCCTCCTCCAGCCACTCCGTGCGGGACCCGCCGCCACCGTGCGCGCCGTACGCCCCCGCCTCCACAAACATCCCGTTGCGCTGGAACACAAAGCAAACATTCGGTCAGTTACACAAGAGGAGCTCCATGTAATCTAACCCAACCTCTTTCATCTTAAAATTAGACAAAACTCTACTTGTGAATGTGATGAGACACAAGTGTCCCTCATTTAGCGTGGTATGTCCAATTTTTTAAAAAGAAAGATTGAAATTTGAATTATTTCCAGAAAGAATAAGAAAAATATAATAAAAATTTGGATAATTTGTTTAGGGCCATTTTCGTAAAATACTACTTCTAGAGCGCTTATAAAAAAGGATAATAATAATAATAATAATAAAATGATGATTATAATAATACACAAAAAATAAATATAATAAAACGTTGTCAATTGGTCTCAGGATGTTAAGTGGGCTGTGTCTGGAGCGGGGAAAGTATGAGCAATCAAAGTATAACGCCTCCTCTTGATCCTTATGGGCTGGAGAATGGTCAAAGTGTTGGGCAGGACGCCACCCTGAACGATGGTCCCGCTGAGAAGCAGCTTGTTGCACCTTCTAATTTCCAGACTAGCACAGTTCAAACAGGACTTCGCTTTATCCAATTTAGCCGCCATTCCATGATCCAACATGATGGTTTTGTCTGAGGTTTTTGGCTTTCGCTTGCATACGAATAGGAACTGGGGTAATTGAGGTATTTAAGGTTGTAGTTCGATATTATAAAATTAAACCGTTTAAGCATATGTTGTTCGTTATTATCTACTGCATATTTTTATTGCAGTCATCCCAGAGAAGATAGGGGTTTCGGATGAATACACTATGGTCATAACGTACCCTTAAGGGATGTAAGCACTTTTAACGCCGATTGACACATGTGTTCATTCGGCACAGATTCTTAGAAATAAACAGCACACCTGGGAAAACAATTATTGGAGGAACAATGGATAGTGGTTTCACCGTACATGGTAAAGGAATAAAGCGGTATTCACGGGCAAACCAGCACCATGAGTTACTCACCTTGTAGTTGAGCAGCTGAGCCACGAGGCTCTCGGTCTGCGTGGGCTGCGCGGGGGGCGCGGGGGCGGCGGGCGCGGCGCGCGGAGGCGCGTGCGGCGGGAAGGGGGAGGCGCAGGACTTGAGCTGCCAGCCGCGGATGTACTCCACCAGCAGGGCCGCGTCCTGCGCCACGCCCGACAGCTCGTACTCGCGGGACATGTTCAGGCGGAACTGCTGCTGACGCATCGCTGTGGCGCAGAAAAGCATTCACATTTTACAATACGGAACCGATATTTACTCATAAGTGGAGACCAATTTTTTGGCCATCGGAAAAATATAATACAATTTTGACATTTTCATTGATAAATGCAAAATGGATTTACATATTTTCATTTGAAGGAAGAAGGGGTAAGAGCTGTTCCTTATGTATATTTATTTAATATTATTTCATTTTCATCAGTGGGAACGTAGACAATAGGGGGAGACTTTAATCATTGTCATATTGTTAATTATGGGTTTATTATTATTTATATTTTTAAGAATTTCTATTGTTTTAGTTGCGGTTTATGGCTTTTCGTATTACGAAAAATACTAAGTAAAACATTAATTAAAAATGAATTAATATAAATTTGATATTTTTTCACTTTAATATTCAATTGATATCCTGGACAGCAGGGTTTATTATTATTTATATATTTGTGAATTTATATTGTTTCTAAATTATTGTTGTTATATTTGTGATCATCCAAGGACACAACTCTAAAATTAAGGCTAAGTTTCACAAACGGTGTTTGAAAATTGCATTGAAACGCGTGTCACAATGGATTTTAAGAAATAGTGGTATTTACCAAGTAAAATATAAATTGTCCACCCCCGTTGTGTAATGGTCAGCCACTCAGCTACCGTACTGGAGGTCCCGGGTTTGATTCCCAGGGGGGGTCAAATAAATGTGAATGATTTTTTCATTTTAATATTTATTCAATATAACCCTGGACTGGTACCTGAAGCAGAGGGCTGATCACCTTTCCTTCTTCATGTGTTAGCGATCAAGATAACACTGCGTTTATATGATGCAGTGCCCTTTGCACCATCGGGTGTGGATGAGGATTTTTTTTAATGAAAACTTAAATTAAAAACGGATAGACTTTGCCACAAAGTGACTGCCGAATCAATTGATGAAAATAAATATTTTTTGTCAAAATTTGTTTTCACCTGTGGTGTCCATGTAAACCAAGAGGACTATCATGACGGAGAAGAAACTCAGGAGGAAAAGAGAAGCTGGTAGAAGTCTCTTGCAGGACTCCGAGGGGGTTTCAGGCGCTACGGCCACATCGGGGACTGTAGTAGTGGGTAACTCCGCCTCTGGGCCCATGGTGATAGCCTAAAATCAATAAATAATTAACAATTCATATCATAATTCAATTATATCTCATAAATTTTTCCTTCTTCTCTCTTTTCTCTCTTAGCATAAATAAGTATTCATAACATATTAACAACAGTATTCATAACACATCGCTCACTCCTTTCAACAACGTCATTTATCAAAACACTTGATTTTTCAGGAGATCGTTTAAGTTTTAAGAATATAATAAAATGTATTAAAAATAAATATCAAGCCACTTACTGAACTTTTTTGTGCAACAGATCTTTTTAGGTAAAACCTGAATGTTTTTTCTCCATTTGAAAAATATTTAGTACATTTAAAATAATAATTAAACAATACCTTTTCTTCAAAATGCAAAAAAAAACACTTTCTGCCTTGTAGCGGGTAAATATTAAGTTAAAAATATGCCGCTTCTGCTGGGATATAGTACATTTTCTGGGCATTCTGAAAACATGCACAACTGAAAATTTACAATTTTTGATATATGACGTTGAAAGGAGTGAGCGATATGTCCTACCCGTACCCGCTACTGTTTAGGTTTGACGTATTTATACGTCCCGCCTGCTTACAGGTTAATATTCAACAGTATTCATAACATATTTATAACGTATAAATAACATATACAGTGGAACCTCTCAAAACGAGCATAATTCGTTCCAGAATCTTTCTTGTTAAGCGAATATTTTTTGTTTGGACTAGCGCGGAAGTCTCAGCTCACAAGTGAATGTCGTGAAAAGGGGGCTCGCCCTTTGTCTGTAACTCGTTATGTAAAATGTCGCTCGTTAACCGGATCCACGCGGCTCGCATAACCGTATGTGTTTTTACAAGACATGCCCCATACGCGGCTGACATAAGCGTTTGTGTTTTCACTTTGCTCCAAGTTTCGAACCTCAGTTCAACTTGGAGGGATTTTTTCATGGTGTGGAACTTTGGATAAAATAATACGTCAATCCTCGGCCTTATGACATCTGTTGAAATATCTGACTAATAATTTGTAACATCACAAGGATAAATAAAACAACAGATCCCTGATTTTTCTTGCGGTCGGTAATTAGTCCGCCCCATAATCATGCCCTATATCTGTCTCACTCTCGACGCTACGCATCGCCAGTGGGTAAGAGTGACACACGATGCGTGCTTTGATTTATTTATGTTACGATCTAATTTGTTTATATTACGATATATTTCAAGAATAATGTGACACACGTGTATTATAGAGTACCAAAAAGGCACATTGAATCCCATTGAACGTTTTTGTTTAGGAAAATAAATCGTTTCATAACTAAATACATGATAAAAGTAATCATTTAAAAAACGGCGAAATACAGCCGCGCACGAGCGTCTCTTAGGAACAAAGTTAACGCGTTTAAAAGGTTAAGGGATTAGCTTTTTTTGTTGCTTGTTATGCGAATTACTCATTTAAAGAGATTCCACTGCGTGTGGAATTATTTAATTGGGTTTTATCTGCTCTGCTCCTTTTTCCGACTACATTCGTCTCATAAAATTGTTTTACCTCACTCATTCGTTCAACATGACCAAACCATCTCAACACACCTCTCATAATTTTATCGATCATGCTTATCTTCGCCTTGCATTATTTCCATATTTCACCATTCGAACTTCTATCATACATCGTTTTGCCACACATTCGTCTGAGGGATCGCATTTCGACTGAATTCAGTCTGCTTCCGTCCTTCTTTTGCCAACTCCATGCTTCGTTTCCATACATAAAGGTTGAACCAGGACTCAGTTGTGTACTGCCAGTTTAGCTTTCGCTGATAAGTTTTTATTGAATTTAGCACACCATTTACTCTGTTCCCGGCATTCACTCTCTTTACCATTATCAATATTTCCATCCTTAGAAAACATACTTCCAAAATAAACTAAATCATCTACCCCTTCCATAATTTCCCCATTTACCAATACTTCACACTCAGATCTACATTCATGTCCTTTAAAAACCATAATTTTGGATTCGCCAACATAGTAATAGGAAGGAAATTTTCCAAAATGATTTTATATTGTTAAAATGTGCAGCGTATAAGTCAGTAAAAGTTAGCTGTTATTTTTGCATGAGTAAACACAAGATTGATTATCAAGCGCCTCATACTCTTCAAAATTTGTATTTGATTTGTATCACTGGGACTCGTTGATGCTCCGCGACCAGACACAAATATTAACGATCCCTCGGACGCGTTAAGTATGCATTGTACAAATATAAATACCGAGAAAAGCATTTACCTTTTTATTTCCGGTGTCGCTACATTGTTTAAGTTTAAAGAATAGAGCGCGAAGAGCGCGGATGTTGAGTTTTTCCATGCGAAGGAAAAGGACAGCACGCTATAATAAAAAACAACAGCAGCTGTCACTCTTCAAAATACACTCGATTTCAGCCCGTAGGAGATAATTTCTTAATATTATTTCGTGTAAAACTTTAAGAAGATCGTTGAGATTTATTTATCGTTTGCTAAATTACTAAGAAAGAGCAATTAATTTTACGTTTAATTTTCTTTTCTTAGTATGCAAACAGAAAACAACACCGACAACACGAACACACGAATGCACAGATATCCGAACACGAAAGATCGTGGCTAGTGGGTTTTCTGTAGAAATGCAAATGTTGAGAGTAAAAAAAAAGTTACTTTCTCAAATGTACCATATAAAACTAAAGTATCTACCTTCTCAAAATAAAAATGAAATAAATAGCCACAAATGGTACATATATGACAAAAAACAAAATATTTTCAACAAATGTAGTAGTGTAATTATATGTAAGTATTAATGAAGATGGACGTAAAATTTCAATATTTTCGTATGATAAAAAATTAGAATAATAGTTGTTATTTTATGTAAAATTTTCAAAATACTGTTTCAACCATTTTATGTTTTCAGTTTTTTTTAATTTTGATTTGCAACTTTTATTATATTGGCATCCAGAGATTTTCAGTAAGGACCGTGGGATATGAAAAAAGGAATAGGCCAGCTCCAAAAAAGATGAGTGGATGACATTGTCTCCGCTGCAGGTGAGTGGATCGAAAAAGCTCAAACGAAAGAAGTCTGATAAAAAAAATAGAAGAGGCCTACATCTAGCAGTGGAGAGATGGCTGATAAAAAAAAGTATTTTTTTTAAATATAACATCACCTTGATAATGGCTGCTGCATCAATGCCTGTAATAAAATTGTAATGTAACAGGCCTGAACTTTAATTGATTCTTGGGGCATAATACCTTAAAAGCATACACAAATGTTGTTTTTTTTTATAGATAGAATTTGCTCCGTTTCTACTTTTACAATCACTCTGGTATGGATTTCCCGGGTACACAAGAATACAATAAAATAAGAGAGAGGATAGTTTGGCAAATGAAGAGCGTTAAAGTGGTTCTTGAAAATGGACTTAATCTCCTCATTAAAATGTATACATATATCAATCTGGGACAAACATTGGGAAGAGTCCAAACAACATCGATGAGATGACAACGCTTTAGCTGAAATCCCATTCAAACCATGGTACTGGAACTTATCTTTGTCATGTTATGTCGTCTAGGGTCTGGGCACTGCTCACTACCTGTGCATCTCTATGGAGAGAGTGCGTTACACTACCATATTGCGAATTTGGACAAGATATAGGAGATGCAAACCATACGCTCATTCAGTGTCCGCTCACAACAGAGAATGAGAGCTTTCTAAATTGCTTAAAACAGGTAGGAATCCAACTCCCCACTGAAGTATCTACCCTTGTTTCTCAACCTTATTTTGGAAGAGCGGTCAAAATTCTAAAATGATAAAACTAAACGCATTTAAACAATGAAAGTTTGTAGTGATTATTATTATTATTATGTTGTTTGTAAATCGAAATAATATTTGTCACTGGCAAAAACATCCTTTCACTGGTTGACTGCCAAATACTCAAGATGGCGAAAAGCCATTAAAAAGAAGAAGAAGAAGATTATTAATATTTCTTTTTATTTTTCGTTCTATGGTTTAATTCAAAATAATGGCGGTCAGTCGTTGACGTTTATTTGTTAGGTTATTAAACAACACAATGAAAGATATTATGTTTTATAAGTGAAAGTCTGGTGTATTGTATGTTGAGAAAGTGGAAAAATAAATAATAATCGTCTTTAAACCAACTGCAAAAGACAGTAGAATATGGAAGAACCAGGGATAATTAAAAAGCTCGAGGAAGTCGTAGTCAACAGAATTGCAGCTGGCGAAGTTATTCAGCGACCGGCAAATGCGCTAAAAGAATTAATAGAAAATAGGTTCGTTTAATCTACATGGTATTCACTATGCGTCTTTTGTGAAGAAACAAAAAAATAGACTTCATTTATTATATTCTGAAAATATTATTTTATTTTAGCCTTGATGCCAAATCTACTAATATTCAAATTGTTGTTAAAGCTGGAGGATTGAAGTACCTTCAGGTAAGTTGTTTTCACTGATTTATTCGTGTAGAAATCGCTTGTAGCTAATTAAAATGGCCAACTAAATATCTTAAAATATAATCATGAAAAAACTCATTACAAAACTGGAACTTTATCTATGTATATTTTTAATAACATTTCCAATACTTGGTAAAGTGCTTTGATTTTCTTCTATTGTAACTTTTACTGCTTTCAAATCTGGAAATTGAACCCAATTAATGAGTGACAGCCAAACGCCCTAACATAAAGGCAGATATTGTATTATTTATTTCCCTCAACCAATCCCTCCACACTACATACCAAAAATAATTTATTCTATACTTAATACCTTATTGGAGTACTTTAAAAAAAATAGGCAAGGTAAAAAAAAAAACAATTATCAACCAACAAACAATTAATCGTCCACCTCCATAGTATAATGGTCAGCACGCTCAGCTACCGTACTGGAGGTCCCGGGTTCGATTCCCAGTGGGGGTCAAATAAATATAAGTGATTTTATTCTCAATATGATTAATATTTAAAGCATTTACTTTGTGGTAAGTCATTTTTACTTATTTATTTTTTTACAAAAATCTTAATAATATCAGTATATAACCATCACTCACCTGTGAGTGGTTATATACTAATATTATTAACATAAAAAAATAAATATATAAGTACAAGTGATTTTTTCACTGTAATATTTATTCAATATTACCCTGGACTGGTACCTGAAGCGGAGGGCTGATCACCTTTCTTTCATGTGTAAAACGATCAAGATAACACTGCGTTTGTATGAAGCAGTGCCCTATGCACCATTAGGTTGCGGATAAGGGTTTAAAAAAAACAGATAGGTAGAAAATAAAATTTATTAAAATTTATTTTGACTAACAAAGTATAGAATATATAATAATGAATACGGTAAGTAAAATTTTTACATTTTTTTTTACAAAACATGCCAGTAAAATAATAACAGCACATTGTATACATCCGAAGCCAAGTGTTTGTTGGATAGCTATATTGAGAAATTATAATATAGGAGAGTGAGCCCCCAATTCATAATGTATATTTAACAGAAAAATAATGCACTTAAAAATAAAATAAAATTGCACATAAATTTTCATCTGAATTTAAGTTTCGGAAATATCTGTCGCAGAAATTTATGGCCCACCGACAAGTCGCCAGACTTGGTGGGCCGTGTAGTGTAATGTAATCCCTCAGAAGAAATATAAAATATAACACACTTATATACTCATTTTTTAAAATTTATTTATTGATTTGGCGTTTAATTTGTAGAACTCCATTTTAATTTATGAATTAGTTTTTAAATCAAACACAGACTTTTGGAGTCTACTAAGTTGTATTTTATTAAAAACACATAAAAATTAATATTGTGACAGTTGTTTCGCCTAGTTATGGCATTTTCAAACGAATGTCGTTCGTTTGTTCATTTTTTTCGACTTACATGAACACCAATGGAACGAATGAATCGTGTAAGTAGAGGATTTAATGTAAATGCTTTCTACAACACAATATAAAATCATTCTTAAAATAATAATACAGCAGAGTACGTACTGAACATTGTTTTAAAATCACTTTAAATATATTATTATAACTTAATTATAATGTCTACCAGTTTTGAAGCTAACCGCTACTTTTTCCGTATTAATCAGTCTTTAAAAAGAAGCAGTTAGCTTGGAAACCGGTAGACATTATAATTAAGGCATCGGGCTTTATGTGTTAATTGCTTTTTTAATTAATGATATTTCTAAGTAATCTACATAAGTCCTGTGTAACATGTGTTTAATATATTGAGTCCTTTATTTTTATTATAATTAAGTTAAAATAAAATATTTATAGTGATTTTAAAACAAAGTTATATTTTAATTATAAAATGAAAAATCACAAAATCAAATATAAATTATATATAATTTATATAAATTTTTCTTTTCTTCTCCATCTTACTCCTCACTTCTGAGGGTTGTGAACCTTGTGGAAGCAATGACTCTTCTCCAGTTATCTTTGACTGCGCTGCACGTAGCGCTTCAACCAACATATTATTTTCACAAATATAAATTATATGTTTTTTTAACCCATCTGCCTATCAGCCGCCGAACATTGGCGGTAAGTATGTTTTTACATTCGAATAACAGCCGCATTTAAGCCACGCCCACATCCGTGCTAGTTCATATTATAAAGATACTTTAGTGTGATATCTACAAATCAGTAAAGAAAGCTTTTTGTAATGCATTATTTCATATAATTTTTATACAAATTTACTGACGACACTTGACCAAAGATGTCCCTGTAAGATTAGAATCATCATTTTGATTGAAATATCAACTAAAATCAGATAGAAATCAAAACTTTACATCCCAGGTATAATGTTTTATTGATTTTTTTTTTTCAAGTTTTCTTGTTAATTTATCACATTCCTGATCTAGACACACGATAAAATACGTGCATAATAGTTATGTGTACCATATTTATTGGTAAAACAGTAAAAGTTATAATTTGATGAGATAGTTTATTTTTATAACTTGGTTGAATTTGAACGCCTTTCACCGCTTCAAACACGCGAGCGTTATGAGTGGTCGGGCTTATTTGTACCGCAAAAACCAATCTGCAGTGCGTAGTACCATTTTCTGCATTTAAAGATTATTTCTATGTTTGTTCTCGTTTTATCAGGTGCAAAATATTAGCGCCTCATTGTTTAACGAACCATATCACCTCCCAACTTTCTTACTTGCGGGGATACATTCAATTATTGTCTTTGTATACATGTTTTGAAAAAAAAAAACTGATATGCGGATGGGTTAAAGTGTCCTCTGGTTAGCTGGGAACCTTATTTTAGAGTGATGCCAAAAGATGTCAGTAGTATGATTCAAGATTTTTTAGAGTATAAGTTTCGCTACCGGCCAGTATATTTTCGTTCAAATATCGCAGGAGAAACTTCGCGGCTCCTATATGAGTCGCCCGCGTACGAGGTAAGCATATGGCGACTCACCCGTGAGTCGCCCATGGCCGTCGGGTTAAATTGTTTCTATTTTATTGAATACATTTGGCTCCAGCGTCTGTCGGAACTTGTCCTTCCTCCTCTTGTACGAGGGATAGTCGTTGATGTCCAGCCCCTTGTGGTTGTAGCGGAAGTGGCTCTTCATGTTGGAGAGCTGCGCGAAGGCCTTGCCGCAGACGGGGCAGTGGTAGGGCGTCTCACCCGTGTGCAGCATCTCGTGGTCCTGACGGGACTTGGCGTCCTGGAAGCGCTTGTGGCAGTGCTGGCACGCGTAGGGCCGCTCGCCGGTGTGCGTGCGCGTGTGGTACTGCAGACTGAGCTTGAACGTGAACCGCTTCTGGCAGACTTGGCACTCATACTCCTTCTCGCCCGTGTGCGTCTTCATGTGATACTGTCAACAAAAAATATATACTAATTTAACGCCAAATAAATAAATATACAGTGGAACCTCGGTATACATCCTTAATCAATTCTAAATCATGTGACTTATAAGTCTTTTTGGTATATGTCCTATTTGGTATACCAAATAGGACATATCGCTCACTCCTTTCAAGAACGTCATAAATCAAAAATTGTCAATTTTCAGTTGTGCATGTTTTCGGAATGCCCAGAAAATGTACTATATCCCAGAAAAGCGGCATATTTTTAACTTAATATTTACCCGCTACAGGGCAGAAAGTGTTGTTTTTGCATTTTGAAGAAAAGGTATTGTTTATTAATTTTTTTAAACATGCCAAGTATTTTTTAAATGGAGAAAAAACCTTTAGGATTTACCTAAAAAGATCTGTTGCACAGTAAAAAGTTCAATAAGTGGCTAGATATTTATTTTTAATACATTGTGTTATATTTTTAAACTTTAAAAACGTTCTATTGAAAAATCAAGTTTTTTGATTTATGACGTTCTTGAAAGGAGTGAGCGATATACCAAACATATTTATCCCATAAGAAATAAAGAGAAAATTATTAATCCGTTCCCATGAAAAAAAAACATTTTTTTGGCATTGTACATTTGATGTGGTTGTATAAAATAATTTAAACACTGCTTAGTACTAAAATAGATAAATGTGGAATTTGGATTAAAACAATGATAAATTTAAACAAAAAGTTTAACTAATTTTTTTTTTAAACCCTTATCTGCACCCCAATGGTGCATAGGGCACTGTGTCATATAAACGCAGTGTTATCTTGATCGTTTTACACATGAAGGAAAGGTGATCAGCCCTCCGCTTCAGGTACCAGTCCATGGTAATATTGAATAAATATTACAGTGAAAAAATCACTTATATTTATTTTACCCCCCTTGGGAATCGAACCCGGGACCTCCAGAACGGTAGCCGAGCGTGCTGACCATTACACTACGGAGGCGGACAAACTAAATTTATAATACATATAACTAAATAAAGATAACAATAGTAAAAAGCCACCATTTTTACATTGTAAATTTAGCTTACTTTTTCAAAATTATTTATTTGGCGGTCATCCAGTGAAAGGATGTTTTATTATTAGTATTATTTTTATTTACAAACAAAAAAAGAATAGAAAATAATAATGACAATTAGTACAAAATTTCATAGTTGATATGCATTTAGCTTTATCATTTCAAAAATTATGACCACAATTCTAGAATTGGCTTACTCACCTTTAATGTGTTGTTATCGGACAATTCTTTAAAGCAAACATGACACTGTTTACTGTGTAATCTCTTATGTACTTTATCTATGTGTTTCTGTACGTAGGCACGCGACGCAAACAACTTTCCGCATTCTACGCAGGGAATATTCTTAACACCAAAGTGAGTAATGAGGTGCTCCTTCAATTTGCCTTTCTTCTTGAATATCTTGTGGCATTCGTTACACTCCAATTCCTTGTTCTCGTGCGTACGGATATGATACTGGTATGCCGATCGCTTCTCAAACGATCTCCCGCAAATTGTGCAGAGAAGACTGTTGTTCCTTGTCAATTTCTTTGGCCGTTTGGTCACTGCGATTTCCTTTTTTATCTTCTTTGGTTTTTTCCCTTTTTGTCCCGATTTTCTTTTCTCCTTATTGCCACTGTCGACTAAATGATTGTCAGAGAACTCGTCTGCGGCGTTGTCCGCGTCGAGAGGCTCCACTGCG
Source organism: Brachycentrus maculatus (assembly GCF_059751285.1). Lineage (NCBI taxonomy): Eukaryota > Metazoa > Arthropoda > Insecta > Trichoptera > Brachycentridae > Brachycentrus > Brachycentrus maculatus. The sequence goes on from NW_028280788.1 coordinate 485,597, forward strand.
TCTGTATCGGAGTACTCTTCGCTTTTGACGCGTCCCTCTATTTGAAAATCATCTCGCGAAACTATGATTACATATTGGTTTGTTCTCAATAGCTTGTCACTCTCTATGCATTTTGTTCGAAAGTTTGATGAAATTTCGAGAGTGTTGATGCATTTCGAGCAAATGCGATCGGGTAAACCATCATCTTGATATATCTGAAGGGAGAAAGGGATGGATTAACATTAATTAAGATTAATGTGAGCAATGGACCTTTCGAATTATTGAAACAATAAGTGTGGTTAGTAAAAGTTAAAACAGAAGAAAATCAAACCACTTAACTGAGTACCGTTGAACGGGGCTGCTTGAACTTTGATGTGTTACTTGAGTCCAGTACAAAAAAGAAATTTAAATCTGTATTTGGTCTACAATAATGAAGGTATCGTGACAATAATTGTCACCTGTCAGGGAAACAATGAATCATGTCGATACGTTCATTATTGTAGACCAAATACAGTTCAAAATATTTTTTTTGTACTGGGCTCAAGTAACACATCAAAGTTCAAGTAGCCCCGTTCTACGGTATTGGAAATATTATTAAAAATATACATAGATAAAGTTCCAGTTTCATAATGATTTTTTTTCATGATTTCAGATATTTAAGGCTATTTTAATCAGCTAGAAGCGATTCCTATATGAATAAATCAGTGAGTGCTTTTGCCTAGAATTTTCACTCATGAATTACATGAAATTATAGTAACTTTAAACATAAACAGTAAATCCACACACGGGTAGGCATAGGCTATAAATCTTAAAAAGTTGAAGCCTGAGTAGGGTCATGATAAGCGGTGTTGCATAAGCCGTAGCTAGATTTCAGAGTCACTTGGACATTAGGTAAAAATGTTTTTTTTTAAAAAGTTACATTTTCGTTATAAATGATTTTAAGTAATCAGGAATTTTAACTTGTAAAATTGTTAGGTTTTGGTGAGATTTAATGATTTCATATTGGTTTAACACGGGATTGGACACGTTTTGTAGCAACTATAATTAAGATTTCGATAGAATACAGTAAACAGAACAGATTTACATTTAGAGGATTTTTTTACGCAATGTTGGAAATGTACTTTTTGGTGAGGACCTCTACAAATGTTATCGTGTAAATAAGCCATTTTTTAATATTGTTGAATGGTAAATTAGTTAATTAATTGGAATTAACTTTGCAGAATTATTCTTTGTACAAGTGATTTTCAATTCCAGTCGAGTTCTTACTTTATATTTTTTCTGCAATGTTATGACATTTTTGACAGTTGTTTACGAAACTAACCTCTAGAGAGCAACAGCGTTGTATTTTCGTCACCACTTCTGATTCCTTCTTAAATATACTGAATTCTGGATTGGAACCCAGACACAGTCGACAAATTTGTTTATTATGTGAGATATTCACATCCTCTTGTGAGGAATCTTCATCTTTCCTTTCGGTTTTGAATTTTCGATTCGCGACGTCCATCTTTATCACAGACCACAGACTAACTATTTTATATAAAGACCGCCAACTACCTCGATTTTTTATGGCTGGAAGTGATATTCGCCAGTGGCCGGAAGTGACGTAAACGGCTAGAAGTACTAAGCTCCCGGCTGGGCGTGACTTCGCCGCGGCTGAATGTCAAATCCACCCGCCGAAATATTTATCATTCATTTTTCAGGTTAAATGGTATTTATATTGAAATTTGTTGTATTACATATTTTCAAAATTATAATATTAATATTACAAAGAAGATATTTCACTATCTAAATTTATTTATTTCAGTGTAAACAAAAATAGAAAGGTCACGGCTAAAACGCGACAATTATAAAAAGAATTCAGGCGATTAATAATGGTTACTCAACTCAGCCTTACAATGGTAAATGGTAATGGTAACTTTTTTGAAATTATTATCCCAAACTATGTATAAATATAAGGCTTTTCAACAAAAACAAAAACGATAGAATTTTCAAATTACTATATTATATTTAAAATTCTAGAAAATACAATATTTTAAAAGGGCGGAAGGAGTGCCCACCACTTTCTGAAGTTATGTTTCTTAACGGGGGTGCCAGCGCCCCTTTGTGGGCGTTTTGGAAGTCTGGCTAGGCGTTTTTAATTTTTTTGCATTTGGGGGGTGCTGCAGAAATTCAAGGGAGCGTTGTGTTAAGTAAGAAAAACTACACTTTCATACGCAAAATTTAACTTTAACTTTGGCATAATACTCAATATTATGAAGTTCTTCATAGACGGATTTCTATTTTTCTATCGATAATTGTCTATAACCATAGTCTGTATATATTTATTTGAAATATTTGAACAACTTGTTGGTATCTCGTATTTTTCGTTCCCGTTTTGGTGTTTTTGTTAGTGTATTAGTGTGTCTCGTCATTTTCTGGTCGTTTTTTGAACAATCTGACGTTTACGAGTCGACCCCCCCTGTCACAGACTAACTAATTTATATAAAGACCACAGACTAACTAATCTTTATTTTTCCTTTTTCCATAGATATTAAATAAGATTCGTAGATGTGTGAACTCTTTCCCATAATGTATTTGGCGACAAATTATTTTTTAGGTACCTACCTATTATTAATATTTTTTTTTAAATTTCCATTATATTGGGGACTGGTCAGCCTAACCCTGGATTTGCACCTAAATAATACGGCTAGTCACCTTTACTTCTTATGTGTTTAACAAACAAGATAACACTTCTTTGATAACATACTATGCAGTGCCCTATGCACTATTGGGTGCGGATAAGGGTTAGAAAAAGAATATCAAGATGAATAATTAACCCATAATTAACAAAATGACATTGACTAAAGCCTCCCCCTTATTGTTCATGCTCCCACTGGTAAAAAAATAAGAAACAGCCCATCCTTCAACATCCCATGGGCACATCTCTAAAATTTAGACTAAACCTCACATATGGTGTTTGGTAATGATGCTTATTTCAACAAAACATATGTAACAATAGATTTTAAGACAAAGTAGTATTTACCATGTAAAATTTAAATAAAAAATGGATAAATGTTAACAAAAATGACTAAACTTTCTGACTTTCAATAATTGTTTTACAAGTAGTTATAGTGGATGTTCTGGAGATCCAGGGTTCTATTCCCAGGGAGGGGGGGGAAATAAATATAAGTGACTTTTTCAAACTAATATTTATTCAATATTACCCTGGACTGGTACCTGAGGTGGAGGGCTAATCACCTTTCCTTTATGTATTAACAATCAAGAAAATACTGCGTATATATGATGCAGTGCCCTATGCACCATTGGGGCGCGGATAAGGGTTTGAAGAATGAAGAAGATAGTGGATAACTTCAATTTTGAGACTTTTTTTTCTAGATATCCAGTATATGTCGAGGTTAGGTTAGTTTAGGTTAGGTTAGGTAATCAGTTCTTAATTTTTTTTCTAGATTCTTAGTATATCGCTCACTCCTTTCAAGAACGTCATAAATCAAAAATCGTCAATTTTCAGTTGTTGCATGCTACCCTGGATTACTTGCGTTCCATATAGAAACACGATCAGTTCCTAATATGTCTTATCCTTACCCAACCCTACTACGTGTCCTGATTAAAAACTCAGTGCACGCCACTGAGTGTGAGAAATCCAGTGCCTTCTATATTCATGCGTCTCCTCATAGATACCCACCAATTATTCTGCCTCCTGACCTGACCACAACCAAGTATTTGAATATGTACTATATCCCAGCAAATGTAGCACATTTTTAACTAAATATTCACCCACTACAGGGCAGAAAGTGTTGTTTTTGCATTTTGAAGAAAAGGTATTGTTTAATTATTTTTTTAAATATACTAAATATTTTTGAAATGGAGAAAAAACCTTCAGGTTTTACCTAAAAGATCTGTTGCAAAGTAAAAAGTTCAATAATTGGCTTGATATTTATTTTTAAAACATTGTATTATATTTTAAAACTTTAAAAACGTTCTCATGAAAAATCAAGTTTTTTATTTATTTATGACGTTCTTGAAAGGAGTGAGCGATATGTCAAGGTGTTAAACAGTAATAAAACCAATGTGGTGCACTATTGACCATTCGCTGCATATAAGGTGAAAAAGTAACTTCCCAAGTTGGCTACATCCCAACATATTGTCTTTGTAGACTGCTGGGGTCAGCTCTCCTCGCCCTCAGGTTTTAGGTCCTTCTGTCATAGATAACATCACCTAGCCCATGCCTTCCATGTTCTCATGTTCTCATTTTTTAGCTGTTTCTATAATCTAATTGCCTTTATTTTTTTTAGATACAGGACAACGGCACGGGAATAAGGAAAGATAACTTGGAAATAGTATGCGAACGTTTCACGACTTCTAAACTTACAAAGTACGAAGATTTAGGCACTATACAAACCTACGGGTTCAGAGGGGAAGCCCTCGCGAGCATAAGTCACGTAGCTCATCTGTCTATCATGACCAAAACAGCGTGTGAGAAATGCGCATTCAAGTAAGTTCAAATTCAAGTTTTCCTCCTTAATTTTCTGCGCTAGTTGCAAGCTGCAAGTCAACTGTTGACTGCCCAAGACTTGTCTTTTCTTCTTTCCCCATGTTCGCTCCCTGGGTGGAGTATATGGCCAACACAAGACATCTTCAAGTCACTCTGTCACGCGCCATCTCCTTGGCTTCTTCCCAGGTCAGTCTAGTATCCCGAAGTTCCACTGAATATAGTCGGTGAATGGTTGTCGGCGGCCTTCTGGGGCGCCAATATCCTCGGGGTTGGAAGAAGAGACACGAGGGGTTAATGCTCTCAGGTGGCATTCTAAGGACATGTTCCAACCATGTTTACCTTCTCCTCTTCAGGACTTCCAGTATGAGGGGCTGTTGGGTTCTTCTCCTCACGTCCTCATCCCTGACGAAGTCATGCCACTTTACACCCAGTATTCGCCTCAGGCACCTATTTTTGAAACTTGCCAAGACCTGTTTTCTTTCCAATACCCTTCATTCTGAGCTGCTTCACTTAAACCATCTGTATTTTGACAAACCTACGCTACTTCTAGATTTAAGAATCTGGAGCACAAGATTGGTTGCCTTGCCTTAGTGTAGTTAACAATGCGTCAATCCAATGCAGTGCTCTATATAACACTGGGTGCGGGGCATCATAAGAACCATAAGAATGACTCACTGTTTTTCCTGTTGGTGCGACTTTAATAAGAAATCTTTCTTTTGCTTAGTTCAAATGTAATTTTTAATTAAGGCTTTGATCAAAATGTGATTTGTTAATTGACTTTTTTTTATTAACATAAATTGTATGAATTTATTTAAATCACAATTTTAAACATAATTTTTTTTTTTGCAAGCCACCTTATGTGTTTTGTCGTTGAAGAAGATTAGTACTAACCTAGAAATCCACTCCTGAACTTGTGGTACGCAGGTGAGTTCTTGCTGGAAGGCTCTTGCGGCAATGAGGCTAACAGACTGAACATCTCCAGTTATATCCAAATACTTTTGAAGCAGAGTGACTCCTTCCATATTCGTTCCTGTACAAAAAACCCACTAAATTAGTTGTAAAAAATTCAGGTCTCATTAGTGCTCTAATCATTTGTCTTCACTGATAAAACTATTATTTCCGCGTGTTATAATGTTAAGTTTTTGCGTGATATAATGAAAGTATCCAAAGTAGGCATGATACGGAAGACTGGATGAAGACTTGTCTTCCTATTTTTGTTTGACATGTCAACATAGATGAAGAAGAATATGGAAGTTCTTTTTGAATACATTTTTTATTGTTTTTAACCATTTTAACCTAATATACACATAAAAAAGAGAGAAAAATTAAGAATATAAACATTCCTTTATTTTGCCTTTGTTCCATATTCCATTTTGACCTCTAACATCCGCCGGCAACAAATTAAAAATGTTCGGAACGATATATTGCAGTGTTCGACTTCCATATTATTTTTAATTCTTGGGACTATCAAACCTTCGTTGTGTGTAAATCGTGTATCATGGTTGTGTGCTAGAAGATTTCGATATTTTTGTCTAGTTTGTTGTTCAACGATGATACTCATCCACAATATTCCCTGTACCGGCAGTAATTTTAAATATTTATATATCAAGATTGGATTGTCCCTTTGATTATATATATGATTGGGTCAGTTCTTTGTCACTTGATTTTTTTTACATATATTTTTAGAGCATCTTACGAAGACGGAGTGTTGAAAGGTCAAATAAAACCTTGTGCTGGAAATCAGGGGACACAGATAACAGTCGAAGACCTGTTTTATAATGTCAGCACAAGAAAGAAAGCGTTGAAGAGCCCGAGTGAAGAGTACCAGAAGGTACTCGAAGTGGTCGGTTGCTACGCGGTCCACAATTCTGGTGTCGGCTTTGTGCTGAAGAAGTTCGGAGAGAATACGGACCTGAGAACACCTGTAAAATCAAACTGCGTAGACAACATCAGAGTCGTAAGTTGAAAAGAGTTTTTTCTTCAACCCCGATCATAAGACTACAATTTTACTCAGATAGCCTGCCGCCCGACCCTCAGTATTCCAATCATAAGTAACTGCAAACCTTATTCTGATCTGTACAGTGTGTTTTGGTGTCTCTCGCGCTCTACCAAAAGTAAGCAAATAGAATGGTTATAAGCGTCTCCTGCTCTCTACCAACAGTATGTAAAAGACGCTTTTAAGCGTTTCCTGCAAATAATGTATTAATTATTACAGACAAGAAGTGTAAGACTGATCATCTTCCTTTCATATAATTAACAATTAATGTTGCACCAATTCGATGTAGTGCCCTATGCACCGTTGATGCAGACGCGGGATGAGGGAGGCTAATTGGTTTTGAAATATTTTTAGGTCTACGGTAACAACATAGCGAGGGAATTGATGGAAATTACTCACGAGGATGAGATTCTCAAACTAAAACTCCACGGTTATATAACCAACGTCAATTATTCTACAAAGAAAGGAATTATGCTTTTGTTTATAAATCACCGCTTGGTGGAATCAACAGGTTACCTATTTTGTTACGTTTTTGTTTATTTTTATTTTATTTTAAATTTACATGTACAGCAAAGCCAATAATATCTCTTTTAAGTCATTGCCAGTCAATTGGGTTACTAAAACAACAAAAAATCTTTTTCCAGCTATCAAGAAAGCAGTTGACACCGTTTACAGCACATATTTGCCAAAGAACGGACATTCATTCTTGTACCTCAGTTTGGAATTAGGTAATATTTCTTTTGTTTACAGATTTGGCGTTTTAATTTGTAGAACTTCATTCAGATTAATATTTTTAATGTAAAAATCAAACACTGATTTTATTGAGTCTACTAAATTGTATTTTATTGTTAAAAAACACTAAAATCCGTTTTGTTAAAACGGCTATAAACTGAAATAATAAAATATATTACTGTCTAAAATCAGTATGAACGCTATATTTATTTAAAAAAATATATACATAATAATTGTATTTTATTTTAATTATTGTTTTTTGAATGAAAAAAGAGAATTTTTATTTTTTTATTATTTACACAAATATATCAATATCATACTATGTATTTCTGTGAGCCTAAGCGGCTCATTTTTAGAAATAGGTATCAAATTGTGGTAGAATGGGTTCGAACCGAGAAACTCTGATTCAAAAGTCCGCGACACTGACCACAGGACCACACCCGATTTGTAAGCATACAATGAAAAAAATGCATTTATTTTATTATAGAACCCCAGAATGTAGATGTAAATGTCCACCCTACAAAACATGAAGTCCACTTTCTGCATGAAGAGCAAATTATCGAGAAAATTAAGCTCATAGTGGAAGCTAAACTTTTATCGTGCAACACGTCCAGAGTATTGTACACGCAGGTTTGTGACGCTCAATTAATTACTCAAAGGGCGTTTGTGCATTACACGGAATTTTGCCATCCGTCACTTCAGTTAGCATGATAAACGGATGATTGGCTTGTGCTTTTGTCTTTCTTTCTTCGGATCGGTGCGTGATCACGGTGCGCGTAAATTCGATCATGTTAAACTGTCGTAGTCGCTTTTATTTTTCAAAATCGGATTGCAGACTGTAAAATTCCGTGTAGTGCACAAGCGCTGAAAATATGTCAAAATTCATTATATTAAACAATAAATTCTTGTTCAGTAAAAAAAAAAACTGCTAACACCCTTTTTTTCATGAAAACCATCTTTGCCATCCTATCACCCTGTTTTAACCAAATTGTCTTAAATGTGATAAAATCTAATCTCTTACTTATTCAATACAATTAAAAATAATTAATTAATTTCTTGACAGGCATAAATTTAACAAAATGTTTTGCTGCCTTTAATTTTTCTCGTTAAAAGCTTTCTCATAAATGGATATGAATTTATTTTGCTGATTTATGTTTTTTATCGATTATGAATTAACTTTGTGGAATAACAATGATTCAAATATATTCTAACACTTGTATAAGGACCACTTTTGAGTTTATTTATGCAGATACCAGTTTCCAAAAGTATAAATATTCTCATCAACAGTTGAGAATACAAACTGTTTGTATTCTCAACTGATTTACATTTATGTACAATTTATATTGCAGACAAGATTGCCAGGATCCAATATTCCAGACATAGTTCAGTTCGAAGATAAACCTACCAAAAATGGGGAAAAACCAGTGTCCGCAAAATACTTGGTAAGAACGGATGCCACAGAACAAAAGATAGATAAGTTCTTTGGTTACGAGGCCAGCAAAAGTACAGAAGATGAAAATAATCACGAAAATGTCAACATAGATAAAAACGAAGACCCCGCCATGGATGTGGATTCAAACGTAGACATTGTAAGAGAAACTGGCAATCAAAAGGTTGATTCTCCTAAAAAGAGCTACAAAGGAACTGTTATGGCGAGCACCCCAGATCATTTGACTTACGTGAATCCGAGGGATTCGTTCAAGACCCGTCAGTTTTCTAGTCAGAGGAATGAGACTCGACTTACGAGCGTGAAGATGCTGAGAGTCGAAGTGGAAGAGAGATGCAACTCCAACCTGAGAGAGATCCTGGCTAACTTGGTGTTTGTGGGACTGGTAGATGAAAGCAAGGCACTCATACAACACTCCACCAAAATGTACCTCGTCGATTCTATCAAGCTGATGTGAGCAAAAACATGTTTATTTTTTCTTTTTTTTGGTTTGAAATTGATGGTGCCTCCTGCTAGTCGACTTCCGGCATCCCTCCGTCTTTTGGCTGGTTGTCTGGCTAGATGGCAGTTGTAGGATTTGAGCTGTATCATTATTATACATTTGCGAATCTCTCATTCTCCATTCTTTCCATGTCTGTATGCCAGATCTTTTTTTCTATTCCTTATGTTTATCTGATATTTGTGTGTACATTTGTATTTATTTTTACATATATTCTTATTCTTATTACTCTCATCTACACACAATGCGCTCACTCCTTTCAAGAACGTCATAAATCAAAAATCTTCAATTTTCAGTTGTGCATGTTTTTGGAATGCCCAGAAAATGTACTATATCCCAGCAAAAGAAGCATATTTTAAACTTAATATTTACCCGCTACAGGGCAGAATGTGTTGTTTTTGCATTTTGAAGAAAATGTATTGTTTAATTATTTTTTTAAATAAACTAAATATTTTTCAAATGGAGAAAAAACTTTCAGGTTTTACCTAAAAAGATCTGTTGCACAGTAAAAAGGTCAATAAGTGGCTTGATATTTATTTTTAATACATTGTGTTATATTTTTAAACTTTAAAAACGTTCTCCTGTAAAATCAAGTGTTTTAAATTTGTGACGTTGAAAGGAGTGAGCGAATGGTGTATAAAGTACTACATGAGATGGAGGCAGTTTTAGTAAATCATTAGTTATCATGTAATAATTTTCAAATTAGTTAAAGGTTTTTGAGTTTGTTTTTCCAAAAAGTAAGATTATGTTAAATATTACACATTTCAAAAATAGTACAAGGGTGATATCGCAAGGTAATTTACAGCAACTGTTAACTCGTTAATAAGGTTTACTTATATAATCATGAACTTTCCAAATCTAAAGCTTATTTATTTTGTTTCAGGGAGGAATTGTTTTACGAGATTTTGCTTTACGACTTTCAGAATTTTGGTTTCATGACATTTGCCAATCCTCTGCCCATAAGTGAACTGGCATTACTGGCTTTGAACATGCCCACCTCGGGCTGGACCCCCGAAGACGGTAAGACATCTTTTTTTAAGGCGAAGATAAATGCGGTAATATTTTTATATCAATTAAGTGATATTTATTACATGAACAAAAAAATCACTTCATGTAACAAATAAAAGTTGATTGTGTTACAGAAAAAGATAACTCTGATTTTCCTCTCTTTTGTTTAACATGTCAGATGAATGTATGAAAGTTAATCTATGATATTCAAATACAAAATTGTTCATAGATACTTTATCTTATGTATGTCTTTTTGTACAATGCAGTTTATGTATTATCAAAAAGCTCACTTGGTAATAAGATTTTTGATATTGTCATTAGTAAATTTTAAATAATATTTTAGACTGTCCCTTGGAAATGATAAATATTAACGCCCCAACCGAAAGCACGAGAAATCATTATTTATTTTATTGTAATAACTGCCGGACAGTGTCTGGATTCAATACTCCTATACACCGAATGCAAAACTTTGGCAATGATTTCGCAGACCATATCCATATCTGGAATATGTCACTTCCTAACGATAAAGCAATAATAATTACAATATTTCCGGCTAATGCATAATTCCTTGTTTTTTTTTAAAAATATTTTCATCCTTGTTTAGATAAGTACTTTTCGAACCATAATATACTTCTTTTTCTTCTTTTTCCATGTTCGCTCCCTAGGTGGAGCATATGGCCAACACGAGTCGTCTCCAAGTCACTCTGTCACGCGCCATCTCCTTGGCTTCCTCCCAGGTCAGTCCGGCGTCTCGAAGTTCCGCTGAGTATAGTCGGTGAATGGTCGTCAGCGGCCTTCCGGGGCGCCGGAATCCTCGGGGTTGGAAGAAGAGACAAGAATATACTTAAAACGAGAAAACATATTATTTTATCATAAAGTATACATTACATGTATACATTACAATATACCATGTACCAATTGGCTACGGCCGTTAATAAAGAAAAAATAAATAAACAAGGATTGATTTTTCTTATTACCTCATTAATGAACACTTTGCAGGAGACAAAGAGGAATTGGCTACTCAAGTTAAGGATTTGTTGGTCAGTAAAGGAGCGATGTTACTGGAGTATTTCTCTCTTAAAATAGACACGGATGGTAATCTCGTATCCCTACCTTTACTCCTTGGTAAGTTGTTTAGCACTATCATACAATTTAAAAAAAAATGTTAAATAAAACTCCAGTGTGAAATTTATGAAGATAATTAGACAAAGCAGCAAGATGTCTATGTTTTTAGGAATTTTAGAAGGGCATCAAATGAAGCTTATTTTTATTTGAGGGAGTATAATATGGAATTGTAACATTTTTATGATCATGTTAACCCATTGTTTGCGGGAAATGCTTAAAAGCATCTTTAACATACTGTTCGTAGAGAGCAGGAGACTTATAAGCGTTCTTTTTGCTTACATTTGGTACAGTGCGAGATGCCAAAAAACATTTTACAGATCAGAGTTGGGTTTTACGGTTGCTTGTGATTAGTATACGACTCTAATTAGTATACTAATTAGGGTCAAGGTTGATGAAAAAACCGCCCGCCAACAATAAGTTAATAAATTATAATAAATTTGATATATAGGTAAAATAAAATATATTTATTCCAATATAACAAAACAGTGCAATGGAAATGAATAATGTTACAATTTACTGAACAAATGATAATGACATCTCAATATGGTGAAGAAGAATATGGAAGTCTGGGTATTTAAAGGGATTATGACATGTTAAAGGCCAGCCTTCGACACACGTGTGTAAAGTGATCACTTGACCAGTCAAGTGATCACTTTACACACGTGTAACATTCACCACTCTACGCATGATTGACAATCGCACTACTCAAATTTTTGGAACTCATACACATATCATGTTGCTTCAAGGCAGCATTCATGGTTAGTTTGAGAAAGTTTTTATTTAACAGAGACCCTTTATTTAGATGTATGCAAGATCAAGACCGGATAGATGTTTCATTAATTGATTCGGCAGTCACTTTGTGGTAAAATCTATCCATTTTTAATTTAAGTTTTACATAGTAAATACCACTATTATTAATTGTAGCATTTACTAAGTATGTAAAACTTAAAACGGATAGATTTTACTGACAACTAATATTTTTTATTTTCAGAAAATTACTCTCCATTCATGGGTGCCTTGCCAATGTTTATCCTGCAACTCGCAACGGAAGTCGATTGGGAGAATGAGAAGGAATGCTTTCGAACAATCTCCCGTCAGACGGCCATCTTCTATTCCCAGCAGAACGCGAGCAAGGAGGAAGCGATTGTCAAGTCGGTCCACTGGACGCAGGAACATGTCATCTTCTCCGCGATAAGGAAATATTTCCTTCCACCGAAAGAGTTTGCAGAAAATGGAGCTATTCTACAGATTGCCAGTCTACCTGATTTGTATAAAGTCTTTGAAAGGTGTTGATTCTATGAGGGTGTATTAAGAGGGGGCTTGTCCAACTACCCGGAATTACACGGAATTTTACCGTCCGGCACGTCAGTTAGCGTTTTAATATGATGATTGGCATGTGTTTTTATTAAATCCATATCCATATTTCTTCGGATCGGTGTGTAAACACATTGCGCGTAAATTCGATCACGCCAAACTGTCGTAGTCGTTTTCATTTTTTAAAACCGAACTGCCGGACAGTGAAATCCCGTGTTTCTACCCATTCAGTCGATTGATGCTTAAGGATAGGAAGGGTATTTTTACCTTCTGCGCCGGCCTCATTTCAAAGTTAGAAAAGAAGAATTACATTTTTAATTTAGTTAAAGTTTTAATATGAATATTATGTAACAATCTCTCTGTTAAGGTGTTAACTATGTGTACACAATTATCAAATCCCGTCGTCAGCGGTCCGCAGGCGTAAAATAAACATCAGTCTGATGTGTTAATAATAATAATACCCTATTGTAACATTTGAATGGAAATAAACGCCTTCCACAGCACTGTATAAAATCATTTAAAAAATATATATATTTCAGCTGAGTACGCGCTGAAAGAAGTTGTTTTTTTAAATTGTTTCTATTTTGTTGAATATATTGGGCTGCATGCGTTCCAGCCTCTGTCAAAACGGTTTTGGTTTTGGACAATTTATCTAGCGCCATTTTTGTAAAATACTACCTCAAGAGCACTGATAGGCAGCGGAAGATACTTACAAGTATTTTTTGTATTGGCATATTGTTGGTAGGGCTCGCGAGATGTCACAATGTGTTGTACAAAGCAGATTATGAGATTTTCATTAAACTGTGATGTAAAAATTGGGTGGTCCAAGAAATATGTAGCAAAACCCCAAAAATTAGGTGGTACAAGATATATGTACATCCCTTATATGAAGGAAACAATTACACTGAATAATAACCATGATAATCCAAGAAATTTAATAATACAAATGTATGTTTTATGTTATTAACGTGGAATCTATGTACCTGAAATAATTACTGTTTGTGTAGTTTAATCATAATCAATCATGTTTGTCAATAAATAAATAAAAATGTATTTTTTTCACTCTAATATTTATTCAATATTACCCTGGACCTGGTACCTGAAGCGGAGGGCTGATCACCTTTCCTTCGTGTGTTAACGATCAAGATAACACTGCGTTTATATGATGCAGTGCCTTATGCACCATTGGGGTGCGGATAAGGGTTCGAATGAAATGACGAAATAAAACTAATTGATAAAAAGAAAATGTTGTATTATTTTACAAAAATGTAAACAAGAATTAAAAATAGTCAACGTCAAAATATACAACTATAAGTCACAGTTTTCATTGCCAAACTCCTTCATCTTAGTTAATGTTTCACACAGCACAGTGGCCAAGTGTTTGCTTTCTTCCGGAATAAACTTCCCTATCCTTAAAGTTAGACTGTACATATTCTTATACGTGGCGGACATCTTGTCCGAATCTCTCTTGGGGACCCCGGAATGTTTCTGGAGACAGAGCTGAATTAAACTTTTCAACACAAATTGGAGTCGTTGTTGGAACAGCGTTAACAGTTTAAACTCTGCATTATTATCTTCGATGTCTCTTTCGCTTTGGATGTCGTCACCTTTGTCTTTCTTCCCCGGAACGTCTTCAGTTTTTCCTTTTTCGTTATCAACTGATTGGGGATTGTTCCCGTTTGTATCTTTGCCGGCGATTATTTTGAGAAACGGCTCACTTTGCTGCAGTAATTCCAGCGCTGACATGAGACACTTCAGTTTGATCCCAGCACTATCTGTAAAAAAAATATAAATAAATCATTTTATACGCAATGAATTATGTTTTTCCATGAGGTCATTATTGGGAATGTGAGTAAGTCGTCCGCCTCCATAGTGTAATGGTCAGAACGCTCGGCTACCGTGATAGAGGTCCCGGGTTCGATTTCCAGGGAGGGTCAAATAAATATAAGTGATTTTTTCACTCTTAATATTTATTCAATATTACCCTGGACTGGTACCTGAAGCGGAGGGCTGATCACCTTTCCTTCATGTGTTAACGATCAAGAAAACACTGCGTTTGTATGATGCAGTGCCCTATGCACCATCGGGTGTGGATGAGGGTTAAAAGAAAAAAGAATAAGTTCATTGCTAAATAAATTTCTGTCGGTCGAAATGTAATAAGGAGTTGGATGGTTTAATTTTTGTTTATTGCGAGAAATACGAAACTGGTCACCTTATATACACAGTACCACAACATTTCAATAAGTACAAGACTGATCACCTTACATATCGAGGTGTACCATTTAAACCAACCTGAGACTGTTGCCTCATTTACCATACCTTACCATTTTTAAAAGCACGAGATTTAATACCTCATTTACCGTACCGTATGATGTATGCATTTTTATTTCACACCACACCATTTTAATAAATGCGAGACATATCACATTAACTTATAATCGGTCCAAGTAAAAGATATTCCTGTGCAATTATTAGTGGTAACAACTTATCAGATTAGTGCATAATAACAATAAGCGAGTCTATCAATTACAACAAAGTAGTGCATAAATAACATCACATTAGTGCTTTGATAATAATAAATGAATGTATTTACATATGACTAAATTATAATATCATTAACCAGTCCGGGAATATGGACGTAAATGAACGTCAGTGTGAATTTTGCTTAAAGGAGTATGGACGTTAATGAACGTCGAAGTCCGTCTGTCAGTTAGTATGATGTAACATGTATAGTAATGACATCTGTGGATATTTGTGTGTAATTTTATCATAATTGAAAAATATTTCGAATAGGTGTTTTTTAAAAAACAAAATATTTTAACATAATTTCTATCTTCATAATACATCGATTGAATTAAAAATATTTTTTTCCATGTAAAAAACACACTCCCCAGAGAAAGTCGGACATCAATTTTTGTGCTCCCGGAAAGGTTAATGAAAACAAATTAGTGTGTTTGTAACAGATTAGAAAATCAACATGCAACAGTTTAGTATGTGTACATACATGCATGCATAACTTTTTTTACTAGACCTACCAAATCACCTTATGTATCTAATCGATGGAGTTATTTTTTACATACTTTTTATTATTTTCTATATGTAACATAATATACACACAAGAAAAGAAAAAAAAAAGATTAAAACTATACAATTTTTACAATATTAACTTTTGATCGTAAACTCATTCCTTTATTTGGCCTTTTTTCCAAATTTTGGTTTGCCGTCTTACATACGCTGGCAACAAATTAACTTTTCCCTTACGAAGCTAAAAAATTTCTCTTGCAACGGTGATATGTATTTAGTACACCATATGAAAATGTGATTTAAAAACGGGAAAAATGTGAATATTCCTAAATGTTGCTTTTATTGACCATAGTTGAGGTAGAAATGTAACAATTTTGAAATGTTAGCTCTGGTAAGTATCTGAAAACGAGAAAAAATACATCGCAAGTAGCCGCAATAGATGGCGTAGCGACACGACTACAGTGGAGACGACCTGTGCACTACTGGCGCTACTAAACACGCTACGACATGCGCGTATACGCAAAGCGCGGCATGCACGCACACACTGAGTAACGTTTGTGTATTGGTGGTTTTATCCCTCATTTTTTCACAAATTACTTATTTCCGTTGCTGCAAATGAATAACTTTATATTAAAATATGTTTATTTAATACTTAATTATATTATGGAGGAATACAAAAATTCTGAGCGCATATCTATTTTATTTTATATTGATATTCTCATTTTTAAAGTCGAGTTGTAGTAAATACATATTACGGGATTTAAACTATGTATTAAAGTGTTCCACTTCCATATTTATTGTTTACTCTTGGAACCATCAACCCTGCGTTGTGCGTGAAGCGGGTACATAGTCGTGCATTAGAGGATTTCTATACTTTTTACTGGTTTGTTACACAACTATGACATCTATCCACTTAATGTATCTATGTTTAGCAAAAAAAAACTGGAAAGACCAAGGTGTGAGTAACAAAACCAAGATGAAGCTTGTCAGGAGCTTGGTCCACTCCATTTTTCTCTATCTGCTGAAACATGGACCAGCAGAAAGGAGAAAAATTGATGTGGAATGGTGTGTTGGAGGCGCATGCTCCGAATTCCATGGACAGCTAGACGCACCAATGAGTCCATTCGCCAGGAACTACACTTGGATGGCTTGACTCTGGCCAATATCTGTACTCGACGGATTCTCCAGTTCTTTGAACAAGTTGCGCATGGCAACGAGGATAGCCTGGAACGACTAGTTGTGATCGGTGGCCTGGAGGGAAAGAGAGGGAGAGGAAGATCCCCACACGATGAACCGATCAAATTAAGGCAGCAGCAGGCACCTCAATGGTTGGAGTGTTACATGCAGCGCAGTGCAAGGGATAACTGGAAGAGAATGCACACCAAGTCCTACCAAAATTCATTTTTAAATCGAGCCTGCAATATGTGCAATGAAATGCTTAATGAAATAGACATCAATAATGTTTCTTTTAATACGTTTAAAAGAAATATTGTTGATGTCTATTTGACCAGTTGATAAAGAAATGTTCTATATAGTTATACTTTTATGACAGTTTATTTAAATTGTTTTATTTTTAGATTATTTAGTTGGAAACCTATAATTGGAATTGTTATTTTTTTGTATTTTATTATATTATGTTATTTTTTGTCGAAATATTTTGTTGGTTTTCCAATAAAAAATTTTAAAAAATAAGACTCATTGCTTCTGCAAGGGTCACAACCCTCAGCAATGAGGAATAAGACAATAATAAGCAATGAGGAATAAGAAAGAAGATTAGCAATAACCATAAATTAATGTGTCTACAACTGTTGATTAGATCGATAACAAGTAGTTACATAGTATGGATATGTGATAGGTTTATAATGTTAACACTTACTATTGGCCTGGAACTCCAGCAAGGCCACATGCTCCAGTTGCACGGTGAGCAGCATGGAGGAGTCCTCCAGGAGTGCAAACAGCTTCACGGCCTGTTCATAGTTGAGTTTGCTGAGAGTAACCATGGCCTTTCTCTTTGCTAACTCCAACTTCTGGTCTCTGTAACAAAGGATCGAAATGTAGAAAGGATGGTGTATACAAAATTTTATATGTGAAATTTCATGAATCACATTTTGAAAATGGCACTTTATAAATTATCCAAATTAATTATTATTATTATTGATAAAATGAAAATACTGTATTTTATTTCATTTCATTCAAACCCTTATCCGCACCCCAATGGTGCATAGGGCACGGCATCATACAAACACAATGTTATCTCAAGATAACGATCAATCGTTAACACGTAAAGGAAAGGTGATCATCCCTCCGCTTCGGGTATCAGTCCAGGGTAATATGGAATAAATATTAGAGTGAAAAAATCACTGATATTTATTTGACCCCCCCTGGGAATCGAACCCGGGACCTCCAGATTGGTAGCCGAGCGTGCTGACCATTACACTACGGAGGGTCTAGTATAAGTGTTAAATTTTAAATCAACATGTCATTCCACAAAATTAATGCCTAATCAATAAATAAAATAATGGTTCAATTCTAAATCAGTATCGACAACCAAGCTGCTAAATAGGCCAACAATATTTTTTTTAATTCTCAAATTACATAACATCAAAATTGAATGTCAAATTTTCAAAGACATGTTTTAATTGGAAAGTGTCTAGCCGAACCCAGACGGAGAGTGGATGCCAAGTTACCTGTACTGGTTGTGGTAGAGAGAGGCCAAGCGGTGGTGCAGTACGGCCGCGCGGAACTGGTAGAGGCACTGTCGGGGGCCCGCCGTGAGGGGGCAGCTGCGCAGGGCCACCCGGAGGGCCTCCACCGCTTCTTCGGGGGCCTGCAATATGAAGAGAAATATTCACATGAGACAATACTTATTATTGTTATTATTTTATTTTATCGGGGAAATAAAAACTACCGCTATCACACCGTTTCCCTGCAGGAGTAGGCAGAGAGGATGTAACGTCACACTCGTCCGTCTAGTGTGGGCCAATCAGGATCTTTTCAGTATTTGCTCACTGCTGGGAGGAAACCACGTAAAACTCCTCAGGAGAAGCCGGACTGATTGACCTTCCATTCCACTAGGAGAGGATTTCTCATTTTGTGTCCTAGCTTGGTTATGGTACCAATGTCCTTCAGAATTAAACCAGTCAAAAAATGCATTTTTTATTATTTTGAAATTTTTATTTTATTTTAAATAAACACGTGTATAATAATAATAAATAAATTTGGATAACTTATGTAGCACCATTTTCGTAAAATAATACCTCAAGGGCGCTTCACTGTGAATGAATTGGGGAAAATATTATGGTGGAAATGATTTAGCAAACAAATGTGTTTTTAGTCTTTTTCTAAAGATCATCTCACTCTAACTATTTCTAACCATTGGTGGAAGAGCATTCCACGTCGTCGGTCTTGCAACAGCAAAGGCACGCTCGCCAAATTTAGTGCGTTGGTTGCGAGCTGGTAAGATCACTTTGCCCATTGCAGATGTTGTAGCCGATCGAAGCGTGAGACGTCTATCAACCAATTCATCTGGAATACACAGCTCCTTAAGATACTCTGGAGCCATATTGTGTATTGATTTATACATGAGTAGGCAGAGTTTATACTCAACCTTTTCAGGAAAGCGTAACCAGTGGAGTTTGTGAAGTAGTGGGGTGATGTGACTGAATTTGGAAATTCCAAAAATTAGTCTCGCTGCTGTATAAATATCACTCAGTGAGTTTTATTTCATTACACACACGACTAGTTTAGTAAACCACAGTTGTTTTCATCTACAGGTGAGTAGTAAAACTAACAAGAAAAAAAAAATATATATATATAGAGGGGGGAGGTTATAATAATAATTTAAAGCAATTTTTTATTAATATTCAAAATGTTATTCCACAAAGTTAATGCCGAATCAAAGAATAATACATATATTGAAATTGTTAGAATATTCTAATAATTGAGCTTTTACTGTGTTTATTTTAACAGAGGGTTTAATGGAGTTTCCCAAATAATCAGCGGGTATGTACGAGGAGACACGTGAATGTGTAAGAGGCGAAGAATGTTTTCAAAGACAGAGTGGTGTGATGCTCTATTCTCTGTGCCTGCACCTGACGTGAAGTGGCGTGATGCTTGGTCAGTTAGTTAGTTAATGGAGATTAGAGGTAATGCAATGCATATAGCCTGATTGGACTTACATCAGCGGTGTCGGGCGGGGAGTCCTGCAGCAGGCAGGCCTGCGTGAAGAGGGCGGTGCTGAGCTCCCAGCGCACCAGGTCCCGCACGGGGTCGCAGCCCTGCCCCAGCAGCAAGCGCAGCGCCTGTCCGTAGTGCTCCACCGCTAGGCTGTACAGGCGCCTCTGTTCCGGGCTGGAAATGTTCAAAGTCTCGGTGAATCGTCTTCAGGAGGAAAAATATGATTGCCAAAATACAATATGGGTATTCACACAAAGAATACATAAAAAATTTCCTGAGTAATGGCGTACATACACTGCAGTCCCAGAAAAAATTGTTTTAGAAAAAAGCAACACCAAATATCGTTGTAAATTGAGAGAAAAACGTTTTCATATTGATCAATTGTATCATGTAATATGGTAAACAAATGTATAAATGGGCATAAGTTATGTTCACTTTCATGTAATCTCTTCCGTTCTATGCATACTCAGATTACATTTCGAAAAGTTGACCTGTAAGGAATGCAGGTATTGTTACCACTGTGTCTCCAACAACATAGCAGCAATCATATGAATTCCCCTGTAGTCTGGCAAGGGCATTCTAGATTCGTCTCTCTTAGAAACCAGTCACTCGCTCACTCAAGAGCTACTCAGTAATACTCATATGGGGATAAACCAAGTCAAAGTACTGCTCATCTTCACCACCATGTCACATAACAATATCCTTGTATACAACCTACTCTGCACATGTGTGGTGTTGCCATCAAAATTATAAAAATGTGGCGATTAATGAAAATAAATATCTTACCTACCAGTGTAAAACAAAAAATATATAAAGCAGAACCATACAAAAAAAAAAAAATTGTGTTTTATAAAGGGGTTGACCGATCTATATGCAGAATGCGATTAAGCCACTGCTGTTGCAGTGCTCACTTGTTTAGAATACATGTCCGGGATACTGCCATGTGTGAATGTCGTCTTGAAGAGGAGGATCTAGATCACATGTTCTTTGGATGCCCGTTGAATGACGGCTACCCGAGCTTCCTTTCAGACCTCTCCAGCATAAACGTTCCATTTCCCACTAACATTTTAACCTTATTAACCTCCCCTAACAAACTTTTATGTAAAAAAATTGTAAATATCTTGAAATTAATTGTATAAATTTGTAAAGGTGTATGATAACTCACTAAACAAATTACTAATAAAACTGACCCCACTAACGGGAATACTAACACTTGAAAGTCAAATGTAAAATGTGTAAATAAAAAATAACTCGACACTGGCTATAACACCCAAAATGGGTGAAAAGCTATTAAATAGAAGAAGAAGAAGAAGAAGAAGGGGTTGACCGAGTAAATAAATGCCCCCTAAGATCTTTCCGGTGTTTTATCTCATCCTAAAATAAGTTTGTAGATAAAATAGCAGCTAGAGTTGTACAAACCTAGAGAAAACTATCATGATTGACAAAAACATAGTTTTCTCTTACCTGTGATTGATTTGATTGCAGTGCGCCTTGAAGCGCATGAACCTCCCCGTGTTGCAGTGAAGCAGGGCCAAGTTGGGCAGGTCGTTGACTTGCTCGAATATCCTGGCAGACTCCATGAGGCAAGCGAGGGACTTCTTGGAGTAGCTTTCAAACGGCGGTGGCTCCTTACTGGACCCATTCTCTTGGCCTTCCTTTTGGCAATATTCTGCATAATTTTCTGGAACAATAAAAGTTTATTAGAATGTCTATTATATGTTATAATTTCACAATGAAAATAAAGCATAAAATTCAATTCAAAAAGTGTTTTAGTGTAAGATGGAAATTTTCCTAAAAGTAGAAAAAAGTTATTTGAACATTCTTTAAAATCAATAAGGTATTCAATAACCATTTTTCTTAATTTTTCTTATGTACAGTTAATTTTCAGTAGTGCATTGGGTCTATTCTACTAAAGTGATAAATGATTGAAATTTTTTTGTTAAGAAAGCGAAAAAGGATAATAGCAATTTAACAAAGGCATAGAGAAAGTGCAAAAATTATAGAGTTTCCCAAATTTCTACTTATTGGCTTTGAAACTTCATTAAACATAACAAATTGGGTTGTGTTTATTTTTATTTTAAGCATACGGGGTGTAGAGCGATGGTTATTGATTAGAAACACTATGATGGTGAGCATCTGGTTATTTTTTTATGGACTATTCATTACAATGTCAAACATTACACGGAACACTGAATACTGCGATATGCCTCTGCTACTTGATGGCTATATACATTTTATAAGGAGTTAAATTAATTTAATTTAAAAATTTTACAAGATTGTACATACTATGATTATGAATATGATTAAATTTACTTTGACTTAGTGAGAAAAAAATGCATTATTGATGGAATTCTAAGATGGCAAAGAGTTCATAATGAAAACTTTCCACGACTAAGACATATTGAGAGGTTGATTTTGAGTTGCTAATGCTTTACTGAATATACACAAACTCACCTTGAGCATTGTACATATATTTAACTCCGAGTTCATTCTTGACAGATGCTATTCTCCGGAGCAGTTCCTCTTTTTGGTTCTCTGCTGACAGCTGCAGGGCTTGGCTGTAGAACATGCAGCTGGATATCATTGCCTCTTCCAAGTCTTTCGGGGGCGTCATACCTTTGAGAAATAAATATATATTTTTTTATAAAATTACCATATACCGCTCCGCTCACCCCATTCAACGTCGTATATCAAAAATCTTCAATTTTCAGTTGTGCATGTTTTCGGAATGCCCAGAAGATTTACTGTATCCCAGCAAAAGCGGCATATTTATAACATAATATTTACCCGCTGCAGGGCAGAAAATGTTGTTTTTGCATTTTGAAGAAAAGGTACTGTTTAATAATTTTTTTAAATATACTAAATATTTTTCAAATGTAGAAAAAACATTCAGGTTTTACCTAAAAAGATTTGTTCCACAGTAAAAAGTTCAATAAGTGGCTTGATATTATTTTTAATACATTTTATTATATTTTTAAACTTTAAAAACGATCTCCTGAAAAATCAAGTTTTTTGATATACATGACATTGTTGAAAGGAGTGAGCGATATATCTAGAGGAAGACTAAAAAATTACGGATGCTGTAAAGAAACATGATTCGAAGATATGGCCCAAGGTGACATTGTCCATGACAGAAGGACCTACAACCTGAGGACGAGGAGAGCTGACCCCAGCAGTCTACAAAGACGATAAGTTGGGATGTAGCCAGGAAGAAGATAAAATTACCATAGAATTATACGTATCTAAACTACAAAAAAATGTTGAATGGTGAAGTTTCCCGCATTGAAATATAATACATACAGCTATTTCTATCTGGGATTTCATGCCCATCAAGGATAATTTTTACGCACAGTTTTAAAAAGCGCCTGAAATGTATGCCATAACCTTACTTTTTACAGATTCATAATAGGCGAGTGAATAGACAATAAACAATCATTGTTTTAGAAAATTCTACTAACCATAAGAAGAGGTAGAGATGCCTTTGGATTTTTTGGCAAATAGGTCCTGAGCACCAGTAATTCACTAGAGAAAATAATGATTTTGACTTGATAAGAGTAGGATAAAGGCGGTGACATTTGACCTGATTTTTCTTTCCTTTGTGGACGTTTCATTACAAAGTAAAACATTAAAATGATTGAATGAATTTGATTAGTTATCCGTTAATTGATTTACATTTTTTCATTAATTGATTTAGTAGTCACTTTGTGGTAATATCTATTAACTTTTAATTTAAGTTGTATTTGAAAATGATGCGGAATCCATCGAAACACGCTCAGAATACAAAAAGTAATTTGACGTGTTGACACTTTGATGTGTTACTTGAGCCCAGTACAAAATAAATAATTTCATTAATTGATTCGGCAGTCACTTTGTGGTAAAATCTATCCATTTTTAATTAATGTTTTACTTAGTAAATACCACTATTTCTTAAAATCTACTGTGACACGTGTTTTGATGCATTCCGCATCGTTTGAAAATGATGCGGAATGCATCGAAACACGTGTCACAGTAGATTTTAAGAAATAGTGGTATTTACTAAGTAAAACATTAATTAAAAACAAAATAAATATTTAGATCGTGGTATCAATCCAAGTATCGTGACAATAAGTGTCATCTGTCAGGGAAACAATGAATCATATCGATACGTTCATTATTGTAGACCAAATACAGATTTTAATCATTTTTTTGTACTGGGCTCAAGTAACAAATCAAAGTTCAAGTAGCCCCGTTCTACGGTACACAATAGATTTTTAAAAATAGTGGTACTTACTGAGTAAACCTTAAATTTAAAATGATTTATATTTATTTGAATTACCTGAGTTGTATATGCTTTATATTGAGGTACTTACAAGACAAAGCGTCGGGATTCTTGGGCACATATTCTTCAGATTTCCCATACAACTCGAGATCATTATCCACGGCTTGCATTATCCTCAACTCCACCTCCGACAGTGAATTCAATTGCTTCAAGAACGAGCTGTTGTACTGCTCCCAATTCTTAGAAAACTGGAACAGATTGTCACCAGCCCTCCCCAGCAGACAGGTGTCTTCGACGGCGCGAGTATTGCTCAGGATCTTGCAAATATCCTGGCATTTTTGCGCCAGGATAATGTACTTGAATGACAGGCCATATTGTCCATCTTTGTAGTGCTGTTCGGCTAGTGTGGCATACGACAAACAAGTTTTCTCGTAGAGTAATATCTTTAGATGGACGTTCCACGACGAATCGTCTTCGTCGTTTGGTTCCTGCCACGTCGGAAGCGAGCTGTCTTTCCTCAACAAGACTCCGTCTTGTTTCTGAATGAGGTTTTCTATATCCTGCTTAGTGACAACATTCTTGTATTCCGCATCTATGGAGTGCCTCTTCTTCTTTCTCCTTCTGTTTGGTTTTT
This sequence comes from Brachycentrus maculatus, assembly GCF_059751285.1. Classification (NCBI taxonomy): domain Eukaryota; kingdom Metazoa; phylum Arthropoda; class Insecta; order Trichoptera; family Brachycentridae; genus Brachycentrus; species Brachycentrus maculatus. The sequence continues at coordinate 510,281 of NW_028280788.1, forward strand.
CTTGTTTATTTGTGTTTGAATCTTTGTTTGGTTCTGTGTTTTCGTTCTTAGGGTACCCGAGAGCGATGGGAACATCGGAAGTAGCCATTTTGTGGACCTCATCAGTCTGTAATGGTTCGTAACTCATGGGTATTGGCTCGAAGGGTCTGGCCATCTTTGGATTTTCTTCTTCTTTGACTTTTTGCTCAGACTGCTTGTTCTTTTTAGTACTCTGAAAAATGCAAAAGATTACATTAATTTCGACCCCTAGAAAAATAAATCATATAGCAATAGGAATAAGGATAATGTTAATATGAACAATTAAAATGCAATAGAAACAAAATTAAATATTTAGAAAAGCTCTAATAGTTCAGTTATTTAGTGTTAAAATATGCATTTTTTTCACCCTAATTATTTTATATTACCCTTGACTGGGGTGCAAGGCGCAGACTGATCACCATGCCTTCATATAATAAATTATCAAATTAACATTGCATCGATTTGATGTATGCCTTATGCACCATTGAGTGCTGATAAAGGTTACTTGACTTGATAGAGGTTAAACCTTTTGAACTCTTTTACCAAGATATAAATGGAGATTGAACCGGTTTTTAGGTATAGGCACATTATTAAACCATATCCGCTCTCTAGGTGGCATATGGAGTCCACAAACTGTCTCCAGGCTTTTCTGTCGGCTGCCAGCTCCCTTGCATCCTCCCAAGTAGGTACATATAGGCACAAGGAATATAATTTCATTAATTGTTTTAGCAGTCACTCAGCTTCACATACGGTGTTTAAAAATTATGCATAATGCATCGAAACACGTATGACAATAGATTTGAAGAAATAGTGGTATTTCATAAGTAAAACTTAATTTGAAAATGTGTAGATTTCACTACAAAATCACTGCCGAATCAATTAATGAAAATAAATGTCTCTTCTTTTAGGGATCCATAAAAATGTGAATATATGTTTTTATTTATCGTTTTTCACTATGAGGCGTTAATATCTTCAAACCCTCACCCGCACCCCAATGGTGCAAGATAATACTGCATCAAATAAACGCAGTGTTAAGTGAAACTTAAATTAAAAATGGATAGATTTTACTACAAAGTGGCTGTCAAATCAATCAGAGAAAATAATTTAAAAAAAACACTCACAAAGTCGTTTTCTTTCTTGCTGCTATCCGGGAATATATTGAGGGCTTCCAGCCCCTCCTTGACGTGCGACAGAGCCAGGAGGCACCTCTCTCCGACCCTCCCCCCCACGCACGGCGGGGGCGCCTCTGGCGGCGGCAGAGCCACCTTGGGGGCCATCAGGCTGTCCACGGCCACCCGCCTGGTGAAGCTCCCCTCGGTGGCCTTCACATTCACCGGCTCCGGCGGCTTGGCAGCTTTCGGAGTCTGCGGCTTCTTGGAGCTATCTAGGGACGAACCGGTGGGCATGTCGTCCCGGGACTTGTCGCTGAACGACATGGATTCTTCCTCGTCTTCGTCGCGCCGCCGGCAAGTTATCGGATCGCCGCATTCGCATTCTCCCGACGACGATTCTGTAATGTCAGATAGTCATCTCAATTTTGTTTAACAGAGTAGAATGTGCTTTCCTGGTTACTATATTTGGCTGTCCAAACTTAAAAGCACCTTTTGTCCACCTCCGTAGCGTAATGGTCAGCACTCTTGGCTACTGTTCTGGAGGTCCCGGGTTGGATTCCCAGGGGGGTCAAATAAATATTAGAGATTTTTTCACTTTAATATTTATTCAATATTACCCTGGACTGGTACCTGGAGCGGAGGGCTGATCACCTTTCCTTCATGTGTTTACGATCAAGATAACACTGCGTTTATATGATGCAGTGCCCTATGCACCATTGGGGTGATAAGGGTTAAAGAGAGAAGAGAAACTTAAAACACACTAAGAGACTTTTTTTTTGTAGTACTTTTTTTGCACTTTTGGACTAAGTAGAATCAATCTACTTAGTCCAAAAATCCAAAAAAAAAACGTACTACAAAAAAATGTCCCTTACTGTGTTTTGAGTTTGGACAGCTGTATTGTGCATGATTAGAACATCTTGCATGTTTTAGAATGTATTATAGATAATGGAAGATATTTTATGGAAAACAGATAAAAAAGGTTATATAGTATTTTCCTTTTCTCATAAATTTTACAATGCACAAGATGGGACAGTAAAATTTAAACTGGTTGAAGAAAATCTAAGATATTTCTATATTTAAAGCTACATACTACAGAATTTTTTTTACAAACCTTTGAAATGTGGATCTCCGGGATTAGTATCAGCCGGGACATATAAATTAGCCAGCATGTAATGTGACGATGCCACGATCTGCGGGTACCTTTCAACGGGTAACAGTTTGATGCAATTCTCCAACAGCAGTCTTATATGCCCCGCCTGACAAGGTAAGCTCATATTTCTAGCGACTCGGTACAATAACATGGCCACCGGAATGGTGAAAGGATTCTCGTCAGAGGGATTGCCGGAAGTTCCGCAGAGAGTCGTCAAATCGTACAGCTTCACGACATCGTCGTGAGTTCCTTTGAATAGCCAGTAAGTGTGACCCGCTTTGGTAGCATTAGATTTTAAAAACGACAAGATGTTTTGCGCGACGTTTCTGATCACTTTTGGTGAAAATTTAGAATCTTCTAGATTGGGGAGGTCTTCTGTTTTGATCGGTTCGTATTTCTGAACGATCCCATCCAGATGGTAGCACATCACGACTTCCGGAACGTTGCACATGAGATTATCGAGCCAGTAATCTATTCCTGTTAGGACGTTTATAGGTTTGCTCGCGTCGCGTAGGCGGAGACTGACGCACGGGCGATCGACTCCTCCGAATATGGGAATATCGCTTCCGATCAACATTTGAATGTCCTCAAAAGTCCACACGACGTTTCTGTTATAAGTATGGTTGGAGAAACCGGGATCTGGAATGTTTTCCTGGACATTTGGATCGGGAAGTTGCGGCCCTGCACTGGGCAGACTGGGTAAATCAGTGCTGTCTTTATATTCTCTGGCTTGCGATGACGGCACTAAACTATGATATAAAAACTTGGAGACTAGGCTTTTCTGTTGCAAGGCGAATCTGCTTTTGTTTTTTATATACATAACCTTGTCTTTGCTCTTCAGCGACTTGATGACGTTGTCATAAAAGAATTTCTTCATCCATGACCATTCGGATTTCATAAGGTAACGGTAGATGTCGAAATCGTCCAATAGCAATGTATTTTCTACTCTGTGCACCATCATGCTGATCTGAAGGAGAAAAATCCTCACGTTTACAAAAAGCACAACATAAATTTAGGATGAAACCATCTACACAGCTAGCTACATCATCGGTATGCACTAACACATGTGTATGTATTATGTAAGTGTACAGTAATTACACTTATTATTGTGTATTATTAATGTAAATGTAATTACACATATCGCTCACTCCTTTCAAGAACGTCATAAATCAAAAAAACTTGATTTTTCAGGAGAACATTTTTAAGGTTTGAAAATATAACACAATGTATTAAAAATAAATATTAAGCCAATTATTGAACTTTTAACTGTGCTACAGATCTTTTTAGGTAAAACCTGAACGTTTTTTCTCCATTTGAAAAATATTTAGTATATTTAAAAAAATAATTAAACAATACCTTTTCTTCAAAATGCAAAAACAACATTTTCTGCCCTGTAGCGGGTAAATATTAAGTTAAAAATATGCCTCTTTTGCTGGGATAAAGTACATTTTCTGGGCATTCTGAAAACATGCACAAATGAAAATTGTTGATTTTTTATATATGACGTTGTTGAAAGAAGTGAGCGATATTCCAATGATTTGCCTGCATGGTACATAGTAAAAAACATTATGTTGTACAACATACCATTCCATTGGGGTGATAGGGTAGTTTAAGTAATGTTTTAATACATTCAGCTCCCGAAACAACATCCACTTCTCCGACACAATCTGGAAACATATGAGCCATGCGGAAACTGAAATAAGACAACGTATTGCGATCAATTCATTTTTCTTTATCTAACTTTGAATACTGTTTAATGTTGACCCGGTATTAAACATAAATCAGAATGATAAATAAGGAAAAGTATAAAAAGGTTGAGATGGTGAAGGTGAGAAAAACAGTTGAGGTGGTGAAAACGTAGTTCTATTGTGCAAAATATTAACTCTTACCACTCTGTAGGCCAGACATTCTGGTCCGTATGATGCTAGTAGGCAGCTCCGTGGGCCACAATGTCTGGCCTGGTGCAGGTATAAGTTTAATTATTGATTTCTCTATCACCCAAGTATATTCTACCAAAAAATATTTGAGATAAATGCGGTTAATCATCGCAACATATAGAATTAACCAACATTTCTTCAATATAACTTTCCATTACTTAGATATAATCTAGGAAAAATAGATTATCATTTTGGGCGATAGAATATTTGTCATACGCTAATATTTTTTGGGACAGTCAGTCGTTATCCTTCATTTATGACGGTTCTCAAAGGATCATTATTATACGAAAGAAGATAAAAGTGCTAACATCCTAGAAAGTATTTCATAGTGACAAACCTTGAGAAGCCTACAGTCTGACTCAAGGCATGTCTCAAGCCGTATGAGTCTGTAGCACTGCTCAACCAATTGGATGGCGGCATGTTGAGGTCGGTATTACACTGCAGTTTCGCAAATTCCACTGGACAAAGGACGGATGTGTACTTGACTACTGCAGTGGATTTCACGTCGGGAGATGGACTTCGGGTGTGGCGGCTCTATAATAAATTTAAAAAAAACATATTACATATATTTGAAGCACTTACTTTGTAATTTTTCATTTAATAATTAAAATGTAACTTTGTTTTAAAATCACTATTAATATTTTATTATAACTTAATTATAATGTCCACTGGTTTCAAAGCTAACTGCTTCTTTATCAAGACTGATTAATAGTCTTATTAATAGTATTAATCAGTCTTGATAAAGAAGCGGTTAGCTTTGAAACCAGTAGACATTATAATTAAGTTACAATAAAATATTTATAGTTATTTTAAAACAAAGTTACATTTTAATTATTAAAAAAAACAACGGAGTACATTATGCAGAATAGAATTATACCACGAAATCAAAATATCAAAGTAGCTATAGCTGGGTTAACACGTTGACTGCCAACTACGAGATAACTCGTAGATTGCGTTCTTTGCTAGGACATCAACTACGAGTTATCTCCTACTGTGTTTATTTGCCATATTCGTGCAGCTGTAATAAAATTCCTAGTATATCAGTGCTAATATGGATAGATGGCTTCTGGGAAGAGAACAAAAAATCAATGCTGGCGTACATCAACAGATAATTTATTATAATTAAAATGTAACTTTGCTTTAAAATCACAACAAATATTTTATTATAACTTAACTGTAATGTCTATCGGTTCCCAAGCTAGCCGCTTAGTATTAATCAGTCTTGATAAAGAAGCGGTGAGCTTCGAAACCGGTAGACATTATAATTAAGTTATAATAAAATATTTAGTGATTTTAAAGCAAAGTTACATTTTAATTATAAAATGGAAAATCACAAAGTTAGTGCTTCAAATATAAATTAAAGAAAATTTATTAATAAATGAACAAAAAATTAAATTGTGGAAGGAATGACTCTTCTCCAGTTATCCCTTGACCGCGCTGCACGTAGCGTTCCAACTACCGAGGTGCCTGCTGCTGTCCTAACTTGTTCGGTCCATCGTGTGGGGATCTTCGTCTCTCTGTCTTCCCGTTCAGGCTAACAATCACAGCCAATCGTTCCAGGCTATCCTCATTGCCACGCTCAACATATCCAAAGAACTGAAGAATCCGTAGTGTACAGACACTGGCACGAGTCAAGCCATCCATCTTGCCAGTGTAGAAACTCAACTAACTCAATTCAACTGTGCTAAATAAACCTTGGCGCCCTTGAGGTATTTTAGGAATGGCAAGTTATCCAAAATTATTATTATTCTTATTGAATATATGGTGCACGAATAATGTGACCATTTCAAAAAAAGAGCAACACACGGTAACCCAAAATACTTAAGGGCAAACCCACTTATACTTAAGAAAATTTGTTCATCAGAAAAATATAAAACAACATAAATTTTTCATATTTGTACTATTTACTGCTCTTATTTTTCTTTATCAACATTCCTTTTCTTTTTATAAATACATAAAAACTATGAAAAAATGTATTTTCTTGAAGAATATTACGTAAAAATTGGTAGATGTCCCGTTTTGAGGACAAAAAATCAATGGTCAGTTTATGCATGAATGAATTAACCGATGTTTTTGTTTGATTATGAAAATACTTAATAAGAAAAAAAATGCAATGTTTCAGAAAATCAGTCACGAAAATTAGCAGAAATAACGTGACAAAATCAGGTACTAATAATTTTATATATTAAATAAATAATTTGATAAGAGCCATCATTGCAAAATATATAATGTAGACATCGAGTTACACTATCTTGAAGTCAATATCATAATCCATATTATATAAACACTTATGTCAAGTGAATTTATGTATTTTAAAAAATTAAGATAATTTTAACAGGTTAATTTAACAATAAAGAAGGTGGAAATAATAAATGTATGAATAAATAAAACCATAATAAAAATATAACCTATAATAAAGAAAGTAACCGAAGTAACATTACAAACCTTTTCATTCTTGTCCTCTGGTTCGGCCATCTTAAATTATATCAATAAAATTTTAAAATATCAGGTTGTTGAAAATATTAAAATCTCACAATTGTCTCGAAATCAGAAATGATTCGACTCGTGAATTTGACAGTAAGTCGCGGAAACGACGTTTGATTTTAACGAAAAAATGACAGTAAAGTCATTGCAAAATACACTTCTACAAACTTATCTGTAGAACGATTTTCGTTTGAACTATAATGATGTCCATACCAGTTTGTAATTTTTTGCATGGTTAAAATCAGTTTTGTATGGAAGATGCGACAATAGCGCCTTCCAGGGGTTTTCCAGATAAGTTTGTTGAAGTGTAGTAGAATCTAGAATATTCGGGAACGTTCGAAAACTGAAGAAGGCTGTCGAACATCATAGAATAAAAAAAGTCAAAGCCTTGAAATTGGTGTCTGTATTCAAATTAAGTGCAGTGTTTTTGGAATGTGGATAAATAAGATGTGCATTTTTTTATATTGAAAATAAATCATCATCATTTTATGATATTCCGCCTTCGTAGTGTAATTAATGGTCAGCACGCTCGGCTACCGTTCTGGAGATCGTGGGTTCGATTCCCATGGGGGATAGAATAATGTAGGTGAATTTTTCACTCTAATATATATTCAATACTATCCTGGACTGATACCTGAAGTAGAGGCCTGACCACCTTTCCTTCATGTGATAACAACGCTCAAGATAACATTGCGTTTATATGATGCAGTGCCCTATGCACCATTGGGGTGCGGAAAATGGTTTGATTTGATTTATTTGCTTTTTATTAAAAACATATAAAAAAAATCTCACAAAGGCATTAGCCTGTGAATGGGGATCCAATATAACATTTATTTATAGTATAAAGCTGATAGAAATAACTTAATTCCAGAAACATTTGTAGACAAACTTAAAAAACCGACATTCCCAATCATAATAATAGTTAAGGATAGTTTATAAAGCGTTGTTATTTGTTAAATACTACCTCAAGCGTACTTCGTTGTTATTTAATTATGGAAAAAAGAAAATAATAAATATCATTTAGCGAATAAATTCATTATTATTTTTTTGTTGTTGTAAAGATCATCATTTCTAAATACTAGTGTAAGAGCATTCCACGCCTTTATGCCTGAAGGCATATTCATCAAATTAAGTGCGCTGGTTGATTATCCTTGTTGAGCGTTTAAAATTGATTCCAGTCTGGCGTTCTCATTATTTTTTTAGATCAGAATATATATTAAAACAAAAATCGTACCAGATCAACCGATTGACGGGTAGCATTATAAAATTCTTGGGTCAAAAATACACGTACTTTACTAATTTTGGTCTGAAATGAAAGATCAGAATTAAAGAACACGTCCAAAAATTTACACCCTTTGAAGTGACACCCCTCGGATTGGGAAAGTCATGTAATCTGGCCCAGAGTTATCTTGTTATGGACGGTCTGAATGTTAATAAATTTTTTGAAGCTGTGTATTTTAATAGAACGATAAGTTTATCATTCTCTTCTATTTGACAATACATTTTTTTAGTGTTATCCGCAAAGCGACGAGACCATATTTTTTTACGATTTTTTGTGCTTGTTATTTATACTTTAAATAAACATCTAAGTAATTTTGAAATTTGTTTTGTATTTTATTGTTGTGAAAGAGAAAAAAAGCTTTACGGTAAGCGTAAGCACCATAAGCACCCTTGGATAGTTTTGGTCTGTAGTCTCTAGCAGTGGCAGCTTCTGGTATATTGTCTTTGATAGTAGCCATTTTATTTTCGGAGTTGACGCCGGTTTTTGGGTACTTCTTGGCTCGCAGACCGTGTTAGTGCGATAATTTCTCAAATTTTGCCGATTTCTCTTTCAACGCATATTTACATGTAAGAATTTTCAACTGATCTATTTATTTCCACTGATTTTCTGACAAAAAATAAGATTACCGTATTATTTATTATGTACTCTGCTGACGTGCTGAATTGAAGTCACTGACTTGCTAGTTTATTTTAATGAGATATACATTTTGTGACGCTCAATGTTATGATTATGTATTAAAAATGGACTTCGTTCTTTATGATTTTGTTAGTTTTATTTATTGTATAACAGGAAATACATATTTTTCTCTTTCACATTGTAGGGTTACTGAGTCACATTTTCGTTGCAATGGCGGACAGACGCTGAAGTCATGTTATCAGCATATTTAATTTAGTTATATATTTTTAAATTTATTTTCTACACGATCCATTTTCCTCTTAATATAAAAGCTCCCCATTTAATACATTTAAATTTATTTAATATTCGAAATGTCTAGACAAGGTTCAAGGTGAAGACCCCTTGACATTGTCATCGAGTGCGTTGCACTTTTCGCTCGATACCGATGCGTTGTTTCCATGCGTTCAAAATGGAAACTACAGGCTCAAATTTTATATGCTAGTTTATAAGGAATTATTAAGATGTGTATGTTTTTTCAGCGCCGACTAATATTCATAACTTGATTTCGATTAATGATCCCTCCATTTTTCCGAATAATCAAAAAATTGTGTTGTTAACGCTGAGTCTCGTTTTGATATCCGTAATCGACTTAAAATAGAAATTGGCAGATATACTGAAATTATTGAAAATGATTTTTGATTAGGATAGTTGTTTTTTTTTTAAGCTTTTTTTAGTTTTTATTTTTTAAGGAAGATTTATTAGGAAATATATTTTACAAGGAACATTTTCCTTGCCTATCATGTAGAAGGATTTATACCATATTCAGTTTATATGTCTTAAAAATGATAGTGAATGTAGTAAATAATAAATAAAAAATACAATACATATCTTATATCAAGCCTCCGTAGCGTAATGGTAAGCACGCTCAGCTAACATACTGGAGGTCCCGGGTTCATTCCAAGAGGGGGTCAAGTAAATATAAGTGATTTTTTCACTCTTAATATTTATTCAATATTCCCTTCGAAGGACTTGATGCGGAGGGCTGATCAATTTTGCGTTTATATTTATTTCATTAGGATTTGAAGAAGAAGTATGTGGTATTTTTTGTTGTTTTTGTTTTTTTTTTTTTTTTAAATAAAAAGAGAAATATTGATACTGTGAGCCTAAGCGGCTCATTATTAGAAATAGGTATCAAATTGTGGTAGAGTGGGTTCGAATACAGAGACTCGAGAGTCCGCGACACTAACCACGGGACCACAACCCGACACGGTATAGGAATTGAGCAGTATTTACTTATGTTTTCTTACACATTTTTATTTTGTTTTCATTTTTATTTACAGTTTTACTCAGTAAATACCACTATTTCTTAAAATCTACCGTGACACGTGTTTCAATGCATTCCGCATCATTTTCAAACACCATATGTGAAGATAATTCTACAGATGGGTCCTTGGGACATTGAAGGTTGAAGAGAGGGTAGAAGCTGTTTCTTATTTTTATTTATTTATTTGATTTAAATATTTTATTTCTTATCAGTGGAAACAAAGACAATAGGGGGGAGGCTTTAGTCTAAAAATAAAAAATAAATAAAAATAAAAAACAACTCCAACCCCCTCTTCAACCTTTGTCCCAAGGACACAACTCTTAAATTTAGACTTAGCTTCATATACAGTGTTTAAAAATGACGGAATGCATCGAAACATGTTTCACAGTAGATTTTAAGAAATAATGGTATTTACCTAGTAAAACTGAATTAAAAATGAATAGATTTTACCACAAAGTGACTGCCGCTTAGAGTGCCAGAAATGAAGACTCTAAGAAGCAAACAGGCAAGAGTCTTTGAGATAGAATAAGAAACGCCAGGATCAGGGAAATATGCGAGATCGAAGATGTCGTCAGGTGGGGAAGGCAAAGAAGGAGACAATGGTATGCGCATGTGAGGAGAATGGAACCATCCAGACTCCCGCACATCGCACTGTACGGCCAACCCCATGGTAGACAACTCCCGGGCAGACTACCAAAGAGATGGGTTGATAGCTGGGCATCGACGTCGCAGGAAGCTAATCCCTCTTAAAACAGGCCACAAGGCCTATAATAAGAAGAAGAAGACTACCAAATCAATTAATAAATCTTTTGTTTTCAGTTTAAATCATGGCCAACCGGAATCGTCTGTCGGGCGGGTTTCAGAACCGCCGCAGCAACTTCGGGGACTTCGGGCGCTTCCAGCACGACGGCTACGGCGGCGGCGCGCCCCCGCGCGGCCCGGGCCAGTTCGGGGGCGTCAACCCCTGGCAGGGTGCCGCGCCCACCGGCCAGGCCTCCACCGAGACCACCATCGCGCTGGCCAGCAACCTGATCAGCAACCTGCTGCAGTCGCGCGGCGCCGTGCCGTCGCTGCTCGACATCAACGTGCGCCGGGACTTCGGCGGCTTCAACCAGGGCGGGTTCCAGCCCGACCGGCGCGGGCCCAACCGGGTGAGTCGGTCGCGCCCACATCTCGCCGTCCACGGCCCGCCGTAGGGAGATCAAACGATTCCGGAAAGTCAAAGTCCGTTGACACCCTTTTATCTCGGTGTATTTTCACGATCGAAATGTGATCCCTCAGACAATTGCGAGTGTTTTTGCCTAGGATTTTCACTCATGAATTACATGAAATTATAGTGACTTTAAACATAAAGAGTAAATCCACTCACAAGTAGACATAGGCTATGAAACTTATAAAGTTGAAGCCTGAGTAGGGACATGATAAGCGGTGTTGCATAAGCCGTAGCTAGATTTCAGAGTCACTTGGACGTTAGGTAATTAAAAAAAAAAAGATCCCTCAGACTTATGTCCGGCAAAACGATTTATGATAGATGTCTTCTTCTTCTACCCCTTATCAACACCCAATGGTGCATCGGTGTCTCAACTTGATATGAAACATCTATCTTATATGAAAGAAGATGGAAGCCTGCTGGCTTAAGCGATCACATTATGCACATTCACTGTTCTGCCCATTATTGAACATCCATATTGCATTATTTTTTTAAACCTGTATATATCTTCTTCTAACCCTTATCCGCCCTCAATGGTGCATTGGGCAATGCATCGTATTGATGCTGTGTTATCTTTATCGTAACACAAAGGCAGTGAGCAGTCCAGGGTAATGTTAAATAAATAAGTAAAAATGACTAACCACAAAGTAAATGCTTTAAATATTAATAATATTGAGAATAATATAAATATTTGAGTGTAAAATCGCAAATATTTCTTTTCACCCACCCTGGGAATTGAACCCGATCATTTTAATTTTTTAACTTTGATTTGTTTAGTTGTTTTTTTTGGGTAATAATATTATTAGTTTCCATATAAAATTAGTTTTTTTGTTGTATTTATTACAATTTTATAGTTGAAACAACATTTGTATTAAAAAAAAACCTCAAGCACTTGGGACCGTCTTGTTTTTTGTGTTTAAATTTTTCACTACTGGACATATAAGGAGGCAATCAATGGTGAAACTATAGGGGGAATTTTCACCGAGAAAATGACACGACGTTTCCGGAATTATTTGATCTGAAACACTAATTATGTAACTAACAATTTAATTCCAGGTGGAAGGATTTGCTTTTTAATAACTTTTGTTTTTAAGTAATTAAATATTCAATAATAATAGTATATTTTTTTAACATTGTTAATATCATCCAAAATCACCAGTAAATGCAATTTTAATATTTATCAATATCTCTCCCAAACATGAGCATTCAATTTGAATGAACGTTTTCAAATTTGCCAAGTGCCTAATATGTGACTGTCCAGTTTTAATAGACTTTCTTCTTTGTACACATGGCCTCAGATTGTGATCATTCCAGACATGGCGATCTCCCCAGGTTATTAGCCTTCTCTTCTCTGATTGGTGCTGCCCGCATGGTAGACGGGAAGCTGCCCGACATCTCTAGTCCAGTCACTGCACCTCACGGGCGCCAACTGTTGTTGCCGGGAGTATCGCCAGTTATGATTTGCCTTTTACGGCTATTCGATCTTCATCTGGCAATATACTCACGAGTCATTTTAGGCATATGGGGGAAAGTCTATCAATCTAATTATTAAGCTGAATGCAGTAATTATTACTTTTATACTTTCGAAGCTATTTCTATTAAAAAATATACATGGAAATGCTCATTAGGAAAGCTTATGTGCAGTCAATTTTTATTTGAATCGGTTTATGCAAGTAGTAAGTTACCTTTTGAACGGGACACTGTTCACATTCACAGTGTCATTCACTTTCCACCCGTTTATTTGGAATTAATATTTCCCCATGGACAAGGAATATTTTAATATAGTCTATTTTTAATATTTCGTATTATAAAATATTCCATGTTCATATTTTTTATGTTCTTTATTGCTTTTAATCTTACGCACAGTCTGTATGCAATGATGGTTTCGAAAATGTGAAATTTACGCTTCTATAACAAAAATCATTGACAATTTAAAAGATCACCATACATTTACATATTAAATATCAAAATCAAGCACTGATTTTTAGAATCTACTAAATTGTATTTTGTTATTGAAAACACATAATAAAATTTGTCAATTGACAATTGTTTCGCCTTGTTATGGCATTTTCAAATTGTTGTCATAACAAGGCCAAGAAAATGCCATTATAAGGCGAAACAATTGTCAATTTTTTTATTATTATTTGTTTTTAATTATAAAATATGATTTAGTAGACATAAAAATCAGTGTTTGATTTTAATATTTAATATATCTCTCACTCCTTTCAAGAACGCCATAAATCAAAAAACTTGATTTTTCAGGAGACCGTTTTTAAAGTTTAAAAATATAATACAATGTATTAAAAAAAAATATCAAGCCACCTATTGAACTTTTTATTGTGCAACAGATCTTTTTAGGTAAAACCTGAAGGTTCTTTCTCCATTTGAAAAATACTTAAACAATATATTTCAAAAAAATAATTAAACAATACCTTTTCTTCAAAATGCAAATGCGACGCTTTCTGCCCTGCAGCGGGTAAATATTAAGTTGAAAATATGCCGCTTTTGCATTTACCAGGCATTCCGAAACCATGCACAACTGAAAATTTACAAATTTTTAACGTTCTTGAAAGGAGTGAGCGATATGAATTAAAATGGAGTTCTTGAAATTGAACGCCAGATCTATAAATTATTATACATATTTGCATACAGACTGTAAATATATGTGAAAACAATCTGAAAGTCAGGTGAGAACAGTTCTGTTAGTTTTTGTTTTGTTTGCAGCAGTTTACGTTTGAAACAGTCTGTTAGACGTTAGGTTCCCATTGCGGAAGTTGGCGGTATTGTACTCTCCCAATGTCCCCCTTCGTAAAGTATATAAACACTAGTGTATGTAATCCCACTGTATCGCTTCCCGAGCCGAGTGAACATTTCCTTCTCGCATTTCCGCGGGTGTCGGAGTGGCGATGTTTCCTTCTCGGGCGAGGCCGGCCCCTCATGTCATGTGTGATCCCCGCAGATGCGCGGCTTGGGGCAAGGCCCCGGTATGAACCGACGCCCGGTGCCGATGCGTCACCCTCTTTCCGGCTCCCCCCGCCGCAAATTCCAGGATAACAAGCCCAAGCCGGCCAACAAGCAGGTCCTTAAGGAGGAGCAAACTGACTCCCAGAGGTAAGCTTCAATCAAGTAACTCCGCTCTCCGGAAATTCCTCGTCGCCTTCATTCCCGCCGAGTTCTGTTTCACATCACCACGCTGTGTACTGTCCGAACTCGTCCGAATGACAGCTTTTCCGACATCTCGTATCGTGCAAACCCGACTGCCAAGTACTGCACTGTCGACCGCAGCATTACCAACTTTACAATCGATGCCGCAAACTATTTCTCCAGCACGGTTATCCGCTGTGCATTTCTGCCAAATTAAATTTAATTTCAAATGGATAAATTAATGATTTTTATGCGATTACAATTCTCATTTTATTTTTCCACTAATAAAGTGTAATTTCATAAAATAAAATATTGAGAACTGTTGGGAAATGATTTTTCACCCATTCACAGTCTACCTGATGTTTTTTGTTTCTACGAGGTAAAATAGTCGCTTGAAATCAGTACTAAGCAAAAAACAACTTAGTGTTGCACTTTGTACAACAGTACAATACATTTAATAAAAAAATGTTTTCAATAATTAACATCTCCAAATTTCGTAAAAATTCTCGCATGAAATTTTTTCAACACATTCGGATACTTATTTTTTTTCGGTTCTGCAGCATTTATTTTTGTTTAATTATCTGACATTTTGGAGATTTTGAAAATCAATATTTCAATACTACATTTGTCACAGACCTGTGACCTTTCTTTTTATTCATTAATTCCCAGAGAAAATATTATTTTCGATATTTTGTCATTCGTGAACTAATAAAACAAATATTGATTTTGTAATAAAAATAAGATGATGTGTCACTGACTCTTGACTTTTTAATAATAAAAATTCATAATTCTTTTGTTGGTACGCACTGACATATTCTCCAACTAAATTAATTTTTTTTTTCAAATTATGTATGAATAGTTAGAATCTAAGTAAATCAATTAAAATCAAAAGGTAAAAAAAAAACACTTCAATCTCAAAACTGAAAAGCGAAAAGTTTACCAGGAGACAATATTTTTTTTAAAGTCATTTGGTTTTATTTAAATGGAGTAATTGTATTAAAAATAACTAAGAGATGCTGTACAATTTGAAATGATTATTTTGAATTCTTTTGAATACGTTTTTACAATCTTAAAGTCATCGCCAGGAGAAAAGCTAATTGATGTAATCACAAATTTCAAAAAATGTTAATTTCTGTCATTTCACCATTTAATACCATCATCTTTTAATACATTTCATCGGTTCTTCAATACTGTTATATGATATGCTGATAATGCTGGATTTTACCATTTGTTAAACATTAGGCACTTTCCACTCAAGACCCACTTTTTATGATTGGGGTAATTACTGTATTTCTCATAATTCCCCTGCTATATTAGTCAAAACTACAATTGTGATGATGCAGAGATTGATACTTACACATTGTTTGCGGGAAACGCTTTCTTAACCTTTCCGGAAGTACAAAATTGATGTCCGACTTTCTCTGGGGAGTAGGTTCTTTTTACATGAAATATATATTTTTTTCATTTAATCAATCTATTATGAAAATAGAAATTATGTTAGAACATTTAAAAAAAAACGCCTATTCAAAATATTTTTCAATTATGTCAAAATTACACACAAATATCCACAGATAACATTGCTATACAAGTTACATCATATTAACTCGACAGACGGACTTCGACGTTCATCAACGTCCACACTCCTTTAAGGAAAATTCGCACTGACGTTCATTTACGTCCATACTCTCGTACTGGTTAAAAGCGTCTTTTACATACTGTTGGCAGAGAGCGGGAGACGCTTATAAGCATTCTATTTGCTTAATTTTGGTAGCCTGAAGAGACTCCAAAAAACATTTTACAGATCGGAATTGGGTTTGCGGTTACTTGTGCTTAGGTTACTTGTGATACATATACGATTCGAATAAGTATAATAATTAGGGTCGGGGTTGATGAAAAAAACCATCCGCCAACAATGTGTTAAAATACCTGCATACTTGCAAGCACGACATTGTCATTTCAATATAAATGATAGTTCATCAAAATCCCTATATGTCAATTAATGCTTTTCTGCTGATAATAGTTTGAAGTCATTTGATACTCCCACTGAATTTATATATAAGTAGTATTAATTAGGTTTGATGTTGATTAAAAAACCGACCTACTACAATGTGTTCAAATACCTGCAAATAAAATTAAATAAATAAAATAAACAAATAAAGTAAATAAATATAATTAAAATGTAACTTCGTTATAAAATCACTATAAATATAATGTCTACCGGTTTCGAAGCTAACCGGTAGACACAATAAGTAAGTTAAAATAAAATATTTATAGTGATTTTAAAACAAAGTTACATTTTAATTATAAAATGGAAAATCACAAAGTTACTGCTCCAAATATGAATTATATAAAATAAATAACACTTGCAAGTAAAACATAGCCATTTTGATATAAATTATAGTTCATCAAAAAGTCCATGTCAATTAGCTTTTCTGCTGATTGGTTGAAAGTCATTTGATGTGCATGGAATATATTTGTTAATTTGCGATCGATTTCCGCGGTTAGCGCTCCGGCGGAGGGCGACGGCGAGCCCAAATTATATAAAATAAATAAAATACTTGCATGTAAAACATTGCCATTTCGATATAAATTATAGTTTATCAAAAACTCAATGTCAATTAGCTTTTCTGCTGATAATGGTTGAAATTCATTTGATGTGCACGGAATATATTTGTTAATTTGCGATCAATTTCCGCGGTTAGCGCTCCGGCGGAGGGCGACGGCGAGCCCAAGGAGGGCGGCGAGGAGACGGAGGCTGCCGCTGACGAGGAGGGTGGCAACGCGACCAAGAAGGAGGCCGCGACGGCCTACGACGGCATCCGCCCCGCCTTCCTGGTCTGCCACATCTGCGAGAAGAAGATGTGGGACGGCCGCTCCTTTGAGAACCACATCAAGGGCCGCGCGCACTTCGCTATGATGGAGAAGATCCGCGAGAGCTATAAGGTATGGCAATGCCCCTAATCAATGCAAGTGGTGTGATTAGACTGCTACTTTTTTTTTTTCCTTTGGGGGTTAAGGGATCTTGCATCCCTTATGTCACTGCGACCATATTAGGTCTATTGTGACTTCCCTCTGTATTACAGCTCACTGCCAAGACCTACATGAGTCATGTAACTCACAACCTGTCTTGGTGGCAGGAGCTTCACCTTCTCGGAGTCCAGTAGAGGTCCTCCAGGGATGTGACTTCGTTTGTGAGCGAGTGCGTCACAATTGTAAAGAATGTGGATTGGCGTTTTGCTATCCTCCATACAAAATCTGCATACTGGGAAGTCATGAAGTGAGATTTTTGTCATGTGTTTCCTCAGTCCGCAGTGTAGACTGCTACTTAGCGATATCGCTATTACCGATATCACCATGTCAAGATACTAGGATACCCTACCTGTTACCAGATACTAGTCTGCTAACCATGCTCCTCGTATCTCGTACTTTGCGCCGCGGTACGCTAAATTATTTTGCATACCGTTTCAAAATGCTTACATTTCAAATGTTTCTTTAAATTAGAAACGCTTGTTTTGAAGGATAGTTTTTGTTTGCATTGCATTATGTTCACTGCTAATTTGTTTGCTTCAGAAAGCACATAAAAATATCTCCAAACTTAATACACGCTTCATTTTGAGGTTTTGACAGAGCGGTAAATAAACGGTAATGTATAAAACAATATCTGTTTACTAAGGATTATCTGTCCGCCTCCGTAGTGTAATGGTCAGCACGCTTGGTTACCGTTCTGGAGATCCCGGGTTCGATTCCCAGGGGGGTCAAATAAATGTAAGTGATTTTTTCACTCTAATATTTATTTACCTGGTAACCTGGACTGGTACCTGAAGCGGAGAGCTGATCACCTTTCCTTCATGTGAACGATCAAGATAACACTGTGTTTATATAATACACTGCCCTATGCACCATTGGGGTGCGGATAAGGGTTTGATGATGATGATGATGATGTTTACTAAACGATATCGGAATATCTGTGATACTTTGTATCTCTGCGTACTTCCGAACCCAGCGAGTCCTGAGCCGAGTGATATTTAACACGCCATGACTGACATTGACAATTTTAGTTGTCTCTTTTCATCATTCGTATCTAATAATCCAATAGACTAAGAAAGAGATAGCTTTATAATATACAATGCAAAACGACTGACCGGGAAGTCATTGATAAGCTAAAATTATTTTGATGTTTTATGAGTGACAATGTTATCGCTGGTTATATTGGTTTGAAACAGTGTGAGATTTAACTAAGGGCTAGTATATTGTACGTATTACAGCTCCATACAAGTATCATGATATAATGATTTCTTGACGTATTATAGTATTTGTACCTATGACTGATATACTATTAACTATGCGGACCAAAAATTTTTTTTTTTGTTTTTCTACTGATTCTACATTTAATTGTTCCTGATGGGACACGAGTTTACACTTAAGAGTAACTGCGCTATACGCATTGACTCTATTTAGAAAATTTAAGTTACGTTTACTGTCACTGTATTCAAGTAAAATCAAAGCAAATACTTTTGTAGGGAAAGTGGCAAAAGACCCTACGCGAAGACTATTCGGGCCAACAAATTATTCACGTTTGTATTTTTTGTATTTTTAACCTATTCCTATATAAATTGACCATTCTACATTGGATTTGAAATTAACAATGTAAAAACATGGCACGATCAGGTATGCCAAATACTTGAAAGTGGTCAGGTTAGGAGTTGTAACAATCGGCGGGTATGTATGAGGAGATGCATGAACGTGGAAGAGGCGAAGAATGTTTGCAAAGACAGAGTGGTGTGGCGTTCTATTCTCTCTGCCTACCCCTGCGGGAGGCGTGGTGATGGTTAGTAAGTTAGTTAGTTTGTTAGTAAAAGTTTAATGGTTAGTGTGTTTAGCTACCGCACTGGAGGTCCCGGATTTAGTTTAAGCGTAGTAAATACATATTACCGGGAAGGAAAGAGTAAGAATGATACTTGTTTGATATCAAGTTGAGACACCTTTAATGGAATGTGCAGATGACGGCGGACGCCATGCGTCAGGAGCAGCGCATTTCGGAGCTGCGCAAGGACCGGCGCGGGTTCCAGGCGCAGCGCAAGGTGTTCTGCGCCATGTGCGACCTGTACGTGGCGGCCGAGGGCGCGCATCGGCGCTCGGCCGGCCACCAGAAGCTCAAGCGCTACCTGCACCCCGCCTGCAACACCTGCCGCCAGGAGATGCCCACGCGCATCGAGTTCGAGGAGCACCGCCTCACGCCCCAGCACATGCGCGTGCTGCAGGAGCGCCACAAGGACGCCGACACCGAGGTCCACCCCGAAGGTACCCACCCCCAGCTCACCTTGTCTATACTCTCCGCGAGGTCCTACCTACCCCCAGCTCGCCATACTTACTGTCTATACTGTCCGCGAAGTCCGCCCTGAAGGTACTTACCCCCAACCCACCTACTCTCCGCGATGTTAGACTTAAAACGCGGGAAAATGCCTAAAACATTCCCGACAACTCGCCCTTTAAAGTGTTTCAATGCATTTCGGATGAGTGTTTTTTTTACGCCTGTGATTTACCTCAATTTCATACTATTTCTGTGAGCCTAAGCAGCTCATTATTAGAAATAGGTATCAAATTGTGGTAGAGTGGATTCGAACCGAGAAATTCTGACTCAAGACCCGACACGTATTTGATAATTATGTACATATAGTTAAGACCTCAACAAAGAGAATGGTACACAATATTCAAATAAAAACATGTAATTTCTTCTTTTCTGATTTTGAAATGAGGCCGGCGCAGAAGGTAAAAATACCCTTCCCGTCCTTAAGCATCAATCGACCCAACGCACAGTGCGTTATTTTGGCAATCTAGGGGTACTTTATTATTACGCTTAAAATATACCGGTTTTAGTAGGTTTTTGGATACTATCACTTATAAAATACATGATTGAGTGAACATTTTGTATTTATCTTATGGTATTTCTAGAAAGATATGATAAAATGGGTATTAAAACAACTTTCATGCTTTATGAAAAGAGGTCACAGTTAAATGTGTTTGTATTACACTTAAATGTTTTGGCAGATATTAATATTATTTAAATATTTGTTGTAGATGCATATATGCATAAAACGTCATCACCAATGTTTGTAAAAGAAAGGTATATATTCGTATATGAGGCCAGGAATTATTTGAAAATGGAGAATATTCAAGTTATGTTTTATTCAGAATCACTATTATTTAAATATTCTTCTGATTCATTAAACTCATATTTTAAGTTCTGTTTGAATAGATAAACATGATCACATGGCATCGGATACTTTACCGTCTATCATACAAAATTCATCGTAAGCTTCACGTGCATTTTTATTTCATTCACAAGTATTTTTGTTGGAGAAAGTGTCGTAATTTCATCCAAATTTTTTTCTTTCATCAACTTCTGTAGTCATTGTGTTCACCGTTTCTTTAATAAAAACCAATTAAATGGGGTGCCAATATCTAGTCGACAATGGTGCACGATTTTGCCAAATATATTTTTTGTTGTGTTTAACAGTTCCACTATAAGTATACATATTTGTATTGACATCATAGTAATACTAAACAATTTTTTGTCTGTATGATGGTCTTCTGAAAATTTTGTCGGTACCTATTTTGTCGGCACCATGACAGACCTACTTTAAAATTTTATTTTAACTAATGTTTTTCGAGTAACAAAGAGTTTCAAGCACTTCTTCTTGAACCTTGGATAATCGCGCCCCAGTATGATCGTTAAGTGACTAAAGCGGAATTTCAGCTGAAATTTCGTTGATGGTGATTGCTGGAGAATTTCACAGATTCTTTCGCTTAGTAAGGTGGATATTGTTTCCTATTTATATCTATCATTTGTTGCCTTATGATATCATACTGATGGGTTTTTAGATTATTTTATAGGTAGTGCTTAATCCGCAGATAATTCGGCTTATTTTTTATTGAAATATTTTTTTATTGTTAGGAAGGCAGAAGATAACTCTCTGATGAAGGCGGCAGAATCTCTTTTTCCAGTTTTTCTCAGTTTGATTACTGTGGCCAAGGACAACTCTTGTTGGGTTGTTAATTTAACATGATTTTGCATTTTTCGTTTTTTGACCTTCGATGCACACGATTCAAAAACCTTTCAAGGCCTACAAGGCTTACAAATTGAGCTACTTTTCAAAGTACTTGATAGAACTTGAGTAAAAATATTAGAAAACATAAGATTTCCTTGAATAATCTATAAAGAATTTGAACTCAAGAATTGTTTTCGAGATCTACCCGATTTATTCCACTTTTGCCCATTTTTTTGACAAACACTTCTGATTTTTGTTTTAAAACTAGTCAAAATCTTAAATAACACTGAAAACATACTAAATTGCTCCAAAATATATGCAATTATGGCTTCAACTCTCACGCGTTTCGAATCTACGACCCATATGTCAAAAATAGCCTGACGAGAAATTTACGTAGTCATTCTGAAATTGAGAAAAAAATGTATGGGTATGGCAAGTAAAGCAAAAAGTTATTATATATGCTAATAAGAATATAAGTTAAGCTTTTATAAAAATACTGTCATAGTACGGTATTTTAGGGTATGGCATACTAAAAGCCTAGTTATAATTGGAATAAACCAATTATAATTTATATTTACGAGCTATAAGTTCAACAAGACTTTGCAGGCTAATGAAATAATATTTACTCAAATAAAAACACGTACAGTATACCTTGATAAATTAATACTATAAAAATATAAACAAATATTACACATACATAACACAAATTTATAATATGATGACTCAAGCGACTGATGCACATTCGTTTAAAACCGCTCACCCCCAACGGCGCGCTGAAGCTCGGGTTTCCGATACGATTATGTATTTTTCGGAATGACTTAATTTAAAAATAATGAAACAGTTTTGTAAAATGGTTTGTTTTCTATTGGAATAAAATATTTTTTTCAAAATATAAGCCATCGAAAAAAATAATAAAGTTCCGCTAGATTGCCAATATAACGCACCGTGCAACGGGTAGAAATACCTTTCCTGCTCGAACTGTGTTACACACTATCTGCGGGAAGGGTAATTTTACCGTTTCACTCGACTGGTGGTGTTCGGCAGGATGGGTAATTTTACCTTTTCACTCGACTCATTGTAAATTGCGTGTAAGTTATTTTTACGCGTGACTTTTTCGGCATCTTTTGAGCTCATATCAATGTATACAGTATGGCTAAATGTTATCACTTCTTTTCAGAGATGTTTATCTCTATTATGAGTGCGAATCTGCCCGCAGATAGTGTGTTAACAATCCAAAATGTATTTTCAGTGATGCAGATGTCCACTCTGAACGAAGAGCTGGCCCTGGTGCGCGCATACCGCAACCGGACCAAGAGGAACCACCAGACGGCGGGCCTCAAGACCGAAGAGGAGGGTGCGGAGGGGGCCGACGGCGAGGGCAAGACCGAAGGCGGCGAGGTGATCGACATCAAGACCGAGGGAGCTGACGTCAAGCCGGAGGGGGAGGAGATGCCGGTGCTGGACGGGCCCGTGGTGATCCTGGACTACCAGGAGGGCGACGACCTGACGGAGATGACGCGGGACAACCTGCCCCGGTACCAGCCGGAGCGGCAGCTGGGCGCCAGCTATATAACCGACTTCACGTGCAAGCAGTGCACGCTGTGCAGGAAGCTGTTTGACTCGGAGGAGACAGCCGAGGTGCACACGCGCACCTACAAGCACTTCAAGGCCTTCATGGGGGTGCTGCATGCCAAGGGGAATTTCAAGTCTAAGGTCAGTTTTAGTTTAATTAATTTTTTTTAAATTTTATTTCTATACATTTATTTAAATCACAATTTGTAAATATTTAGAACTTTTTTTTTTTTTTTTGCAGAGACCCACCAAGCCACCTTGTGGGTCTAGTCGGTGGAGTTTTTTTTTAATATGTTTTTTTATTGTTTTTAACGATTTTAACCTAATATAGACACAAAAAAGAGAAAAAAATTAAGATTAAAAACATTTTACAATTTTCATAAAATTAACTCTCGATCATTTACCCATTCCTTTATTTTGCCTTTGTTCCATATTTTATTTTGACCTCTAACATCCGTCGGCAACAAATTAAAAATGTTCGGAACGAAATATTGCAGTGTTTGACTCCCATATTTACTGTTTATTCTTGGGACTATCAAACCTTTGTTGTGTGTAAATCGTGTATCATGGTTGTGTACTAAAGGATTTCGATATTTTTATCTACTTTGTTGTTCAACGATGATACGCATCCACATTATTCCACGTACCGGCAGTAATTTTAAATGTTTATATATCAAGATTGGATTGTCCCTTTGATTATATATATGACTGGGCACAATTTTTTTGATTATAGAATATTGCAGATTTTGAACCATTTTAAAATTTGTTTTCGTCGAATGTCCCCAAGACTTAATTCCATATCTTGATAGTAATATTTATATTGTTGCGTTATTTGTTTAGGACTCGTTGAAACGTGGGGCGCTCAAGGAAGAAGAGGAAGAGGAACAGGAACAGGAAGTGGGCAACTGGAAGAGGCGCAAGGTCAACTCCGCCGGTGAAGGAGAAGACGATGGAGCCGACTACCAGAATGGGGATGCTGGCGGAAGTAATTGCTCGCTTTATTTATATTCTTAACTTTTCCCCTCCTGTGTTAAAATAAAACGCGCGTTCTGGTATTGGGTAGTCACTACACCAGGGGTTCCCGATCTTTTTCAGCCCGCAGCGCACTTCCAAGTTTAGTATTTTGTCACGGCGCCCTACTTTAGTAAGCTATTTGGAATAGATAATGTGACTGTATACAATTGTATATATATTATAGTCAAAAGAAATAGGTACCTACAATAATAGAAGTTGGGTAGAAAGATGCTAGCTTTCAAAATAGAAATTGTTGCTTTATAGGTACCCGTGAATATTTGTGGTTTCGGATAATGATAAGATGATCGACTTACGGCGTCCCTCTTGACTTTCTACGGCGCACCAGGGCGCCGCGGCGCACACTTTGGGAACCCCTGCACTACACAATAAAAAATTAGCGATTTTAAATTGGAAAAATGCGGACATTGATAGCTAATCCCCCTAATTAATTATAATTGAAGTCAAAAATTATAATAATTTATATTTATTTGCTGAAAACATAAAAAAAAACAATCTGACAACTCTCACGAAACAAGCATATGTCCGTCCGTGCTCTTGTCGCGAGCTAAAGAGCAACTGACCGCTAGCTAGAGAACATTGAGCTTTGAGGTCCTTACACAGTGCATGTATGCAAGAGTGAGATGCGACTATAGTGTCGGGTTCCCGCACTTATATGTATAATACCTCAGATGTACCCGATAAATTCTGATTATTATTAATATTATTTTTTAAATCAATGCGTAAATATGTTATGGAGGAATACCTAAAATCTTAGCCTTGTATTTATTATATTTATAGAGATATTATGGTTATTTGAAGCAATGTCTACTAGGCACACAACACCGGGAAGGGAAGGTTAATTAAATGTTTGAGAATGTTTTTTTTTTGTAATATTGAATAAAAAATAAATGGTGTTTGAAAATGATGCGGAATGCATCGAAACACGTGTCACAGTAGATTTTAAGAAATAGTGGTATTTACTAAGCAAAACGTTAATTAAAAAATAAATGTTTATCATTGTTTGTATAACCCAAAAAAACTTTTTTTAAAAAATCATTAAAAATCTTATTATAATTTAATTTTAAAGTGGACCGGTTTTGAAGCCCGCGACAAATTAATAATAAATAATTTTAATAACTTTCGAGGAAGAAGCCGTCTGTTTCAACTAAAACGACTAAAAGAAACCAGTCTAACAAATGAAAGAGTTTCTGCTTAATAAAAAGCTTGCCTCGTCCCATCATAGATGTCTCTCGTGAAGTCTATTGAGTTCAAGAGCTATGTATCGAGAAACATAGGTCTTGAATCATTGTATCTAAAAGTTCCAAGAATTTGAATAGTGTGGTCGCCAATCATGCGTAGAATTGGTGAATGTTACACATGTGTAAAGTTATGACCTAAACCAGCCTATGACGGTTGTAAGCCGCGTAAACGCCCAGACTTCCATATTCTTCTTCATCTATGTCAAAAAATAATAAAAGAAACCAGTCGACTATATAATTAAGTTATTATAAGATATACAGTGATCTTATTTTTAAGTTATAAAATGGAAAGTCATAAATTTAGTGCTTGATAAATATTAATTATATCATTATTCAAATTTGAAATTTTTTAATCCAAAATAATATTTTTTCTTTTTAGTTATAATGTTATCAGTCAAAATAACCGCTAAACGGTTTTACTGTTAATGATGTTTGTGTATTCAACTGTCCACTTTTTAAACAGATGACTCTCACGTGAACGACAATGAGATGAACGGCCAAGAAGAAGATGAACTTCTCAAGGGCACTTCGGATGAGGTGTGCGTCGTGAACGACAATCCGCCTGAGATTGTAGATAGTGTCGTGATAGACGACCCACCTCCCGTGGAACAGATGCAGGAGGAGGTTTGTTATTCCCTTGATATCATCTTAGATTGCCGCACACATCATTCATGTATTTAATTCGCTCACTTCTTTCAAGAACGTCATAAATCGAAAATTGTCAATTTTCATTTGTGCATGTTTTCGGAATGCCCAGAAAATGTACTATATCCCATCAAAACAGGCATATTTTTAACTTAATATTTACCCGCTACAGGGCAGAAAGTGTTGTTTTTGCATTTTGAAGAAAAGGTATTGTTTAATTACTTTTTTAACATACTTAATATTTTTCAAATGGAGAAAAAACCTTCAGGTTTTACCTAAAAAGATCTGTTGCACAGTAAAAAGTTCAATAAGTGGCTAGTAATTTATTTTCAATACATTGTATTATATTTTTAAACTTTAAAAAACTCTGAAAAATCAAGTTTTTTGATTTATGACGTTCTTGAAAGGAGTAAGCGAATTATGCACTTTTCGCAATGTTGTAGCTCATCATTTTAAAACATACCGCCATTTATAAGTAGAATGAATCCTGGTTTATTTAAAAAAAAAAGTATTTGAATGTGTAGTAAAAAAACTGTGTTTTTCATCAAAAATTCCTTTATCAAGTATTTTAGAAAGGATTTTGTTTAACGGTTTCATCTTGAATTTTAATTTCTTGCCAAGAAAGAACACTTTGCATTCCTCGCCATAAAACATCATTCTTGGGCCCTCAATATTAAGGGTCCCATCATTTGAAGGTTTAAGGAACGCCATCCATTTGATCCATTTATAATCGACTAATCCCATCACATCAGTAGTTTAGATTGATTTTGGATAATTTATCCCGGGGAATTGGTTCAAAGTGCATAGACCACGCCTGTAGAACATGGATCCTACAATTTTCAGATTGCGGATAGAATGCAACGAATGCATTGCTAGGTGCAACAGAGCGCTTGAAGGGGGGAATGTTCACGAGACAAACGGGAATTTGCAAGCGGCCATAACAAAACGTAAATTATTCCAATTATACTATCATGCGGCACCCGGTCAACTAAGTAAACCAGGATTTATTTTGCGAAATATATGGCTTGTTTTACAACATTTTGAGTGTGTCCGAATACTTGTTCACAAATCTGTGTTTTTTTTTAATTACCTAACCTCCAAGTGACTCTGAAATCTAGCTACAGCTTATGCAACACCATTTATCATGTCCCTACTCAGGCAACTTTATAAGTTTCATAGCCTATGCCTACTTGTGAGTGGATTTACTTTTTATGTTTAAAGTTACTATAATTTCATGTAATTCATGAGTGAAAATTCTAGGCAAAAACACTCGCTGGATTTTCTCCGCTTAAGAGTTTTGTACATTTTTTGAAATCTCAACATAGATGTAGAAGAATATCTCTCTATCCCTTATCCGTACCTAATGGTGCATAGGGCACCGCATCGTATTGACACAGTGTTATCTTGATCTTACTTACATGAAGGCAAGGTGATCACTCCTGCGCTTCAGGTACCAGTCCAGTGTAATATTAAATAAATATTAGAGTTTAAAATCACTAATATTTATTTATTTTCACCATGCCCCCCTGGGAATCGAACCCGGGACCTCCAGCACGGTAGCTAAACGTATTAACCAATACACCATGGAGGCGGACAGAAGAATATGGGCTCCGAAAATTGAGTAGTTGTGGTTGTCAATCATGGGTAGAATTGGAATGTTTCACATGTGTAAATTTGCTTTACAGCGTTCGTGCTTAAACCAGCCTATGATGGTCATAAACCCTGTAAATACCCAGACTTCCATATTCTTCATCTATGTTGAGATATAAAAAGTGGCTTGTTTTATATGATAATTAAAGTATTTCAGTTGTTGAATGCCTACAGGTTTTCATAAACTTTTGGTCACACTTGATGTGCTAATGTAATCTTTTTTATAATTAAACACTTGTATAATACCATTTAATGGGTTTTATTTCATTACACAAGCCTAGTTTCCAACAGATGTTTTCATCTACAGGTGAAAATGTGTGTTAGTTTTCTAAACTAGTCTTGTGTAATGAAATAAAACTCATTAAGTGGTATTATACAAGTGTTTAATTATTTGAAAAAAAATCAACATGTCCGCAGGTGTAGGCAGAGAGAATAGAACGCCGCACCACTCTGTCTTTGCAAACATTCTTCGCCTCTTCCACGTTCATGCATCTCCTCATACATACCCGCCGATTGTTACGACTCCTAACCAGACCACTTTCAAGTATTTGGCATACCTGATCGTGCCATGGTTTTCTCGGTCTTCCTCTGCTCCTTTTTCCAATTACATTCGATCATAAATTTGTTTTACCGTTCTTTCCTCACTCATTCGTTCTACATGTCCAAACAATATCTCATTGGATTAAACAATATCTCATTGGATATTGATCAGTTCCATGTGTCTGAAGGAGTTTTCTGAAGCGGGATTCTTCTACACCTCTAGCAATAGTTCTTGCGCATATTTTATTTTGTTTTTTTAATATATATAATTTAAATTTTTTATAGTTTGAAATGTATATATTAATTGCCATGTTTTTCTCGGTCTTCCTCTGAACAGTAAGTAATCTAATATAATATGTTTTATTTTATTTATCAGCCTCCGACGGTGGAACCAGAAGTAGTCCAGACCACCCCGAAGGCCTCGCCTGTCCAGAACAGGGGCGGAGCTAGGGGCCGCGGGCGCGGCAGGGGCCGCGGCTCGGCCCGCAACAGGATCTAACCCTGACGAAGCCACCATCTCTCGGCACAGATAGAAAACCCTAATATGTAATAATTTACCTTAAATAGATCATCACTGGGAAGCTTTTTATAAATAGTTTTTTTAGATCAAATATCCACAGTGTGCGGAATCCAATCCAGTTTTATAGTCAGGCAATCTGACAATCAGTGGCCCGTAGTGACATTTAGGCTAAATAATCATTTATAGTTTTGATCGAGCTGGCGTTTTTGTATCGAATGCACAGTTTCGTGTGACGCTGATGACTTCTTGCGATCCAAATTTTATCAACCATATACTGAATACGTACCATTTTTCTTCAAAATCTGATAAATTTTTTATTGAATTATCATTAAACGGATCAAATTAGTCTTTTTAAAGTAAAATGAAAATTAACACCTCTTTGTGTTAAGTTTTGCTTAAATTGCTTTCCAGTGCCTTTTTTAAAATTTCTTTTTTTGATATCCAATTCAGCACTTTATGATCATCTCATAATGAAAAAAAAGTTCATTGAGCCATATATTTATCTTTGGTGAGTAGTACAAATTTGCATTTGTGGGTCTATGAATAAATCAGGGTTGTGCAATTTTAAAATGCGAACGGTGCATCAAAAATAGTTTTGGTGACCTTGAAAAATATATATATTTTCGCTTAAAAATATATCCAAAATAGCTCTTTTGTCAAATTTGAATTAAAAAAGGTTTTAGGGGATTACAAACAAAGCTAAATGATAAGTAAAACAAATAAACGAGATTAAATGATTTTGCAATAAATGGTATGATTGTTTTATTGGAGCATATGACTTCAGAGATGATTTAAAAGCTTATTTGCCCCTGGAATAGTCAATATGACTGTTAATGTTTTTGTGAACACTGCCCATTGATGTGATAAATCGATTATCATAAAGGTGATTTTTCATTGATGGAAAATGATAAAGTTTTGAATTTAAGCAAATTGACATGGTAGATTATTCTTTATTGTATACTTTTCGGATTTTAAACAAATTATTAATTTTGGGGTGTGATAATATTACGAGATCAATCATGTGATTGGATAATTTTGAATGTTTCTATTCCTGGATTACGTTTCAATAAAAGAGTCAATTACGGAAACAGACTGACATCCTTTATTGACTGTGTCTGGGATTTATTATTTTTGCATACAGTTGAACATGAAAAAAAACCATAACTCATATTTCATTGTGTGTTCTTAGGACATTTTTGAATGGTCAGACAGCTGTCTTTAACCACATCTGATACTTTGTAAGGTTGATGGCATTCATTTGCACCAAAAATGTTACGATGATAATTTTTTTACGGTCCAATTTGACATTCGTAAAGAATATTTGGATTTGTGCCATGTTCACTGTTATTATAATTTTATCATATAAGAGAGTATACTTTTGATTGTGTGCCGATATGTACCACAAATATACTGTTGCATATTTTTTAAATGAGTTAAATCACAGCATAAATACCTTGCACATTACGCAGTATGTTTTATAGATCTTAGCACTGAAGTAAATATAATGAATTTCTAACTAATAGTGTGGAAATTACCATTTACTGTCAATATTACACGTTAACGAGTTTTCTATCTTTACTATCTTAAAATCAGATCGTAATTTGTCTAGCAACAATTGTTTACTGAATCTAATTACCAAATAGTGATCTGTAAAATGTGTAGTCTTAAGTTTATAAACATAAGAACAGTACACTGTTTTTAAAAGTTCTTTGCTATTAAAGGAAAATATGACGACTAAATTAAAGAAAACATACTTAAAGGACTAAAGACCTCCGTTTTAATTATTGGTTAAGGTTTTAATATAAATTAGCATTTAAAATAGATGAACCTTGGTGGTACACACACAATGGTGCATTGGGAATTGCATCCAATTGATGCTATAACTTGGTCATGAAGGCAAAGTCCTGCAGTTTTGGTGATTCACAGGGTGTATTAAATCAATATCGAGAATGAAAACACCTTGTTTATTTTGACACCCCGGGAATTAAACCCGAAACCTCATGGCTAAAATGAAATTATTAATTTAAAAAAAAAAAATTGTGAAATTATCACATTTTCATTTATTTTCTATTAAGTAGCTCAAACGATTTTGCCTTAGCATTAAATGATGCCTTTGGAGTATCCAAAGCTACTTTTTATTGAAGTTACAAGTAATCTTGTTTCCTTCTTGAATTTAGTATTTCTAGCAGTTCGAATAAAAATTCTTTATTTGTAATATAAATATCCTGAGAGCTTACAATTATATATTTGTAATATCAATAACAATATGTATGTTTCTTTTATAAAAGGTATTTCAATAAACGTATCTTGCACACTTATTTGAATTTTATTTCCATGAGCAGACCATTTTTCCCCCTTTTGTGTCTTAATTTAACAATATTGTCTTGACATTTGATGATCTTGTAAAAAGTCATACCCGCCAAGTAGCATCTAGTTAGCGTAAGGGCGTTTGTCCACTACACGAAATTACACAGAATTTTACCATCCGGCACGTCAGTTAACGTTTTAAAACGACGATTGACTTGTGCTTTTGTCCATCTCTTTTCGGATTGGTGCGTGAACACGTTGCGCGTAAATTCGATCACGCTAAACTGTCGTAGTCGCTTTCATTTTTCAAAACCGGACTGCCGGACGGTCAAATTCCGGGTAGTGGACAGTCGCCCTATGTCAGCCAATTATTCGGCTAATCCGTTCAACCAGAAAACAATATTTAATGGAAGGTATCTGACTGTTTAACATAAACACAACATCATGAAAGTCGAACTCACTGAGTACCATCTAGTTGTTGTAAGTCAGCTAATTATTCGGCTCATCAGTTCAACCAGAAAACAATGTATTTGATGGAAGGTATCTGTCTGTTTAACATAAACACAACATCATGAAAGTCGAACTCACTGAGTACCATCTAGTTGTTGTAAGTCAGCTAATTATTTGGCTCATCAGTTCAACCAGAAAACAATGTATTTGATGGAAGGTATCTGTCTGTTTAACATAAACACAACATCATGAAAGTCGAACTCACTGAGTACCATCTAGTTGTTGTAAGTCAGCTAATTATTCGGCTCATCAGTTCAACCAGAAAACAAAGTATTTGATGGAAGGTATCTGTCTGTTTAACATAAACACAACATCATGAAAGTCGAACTCACTGAGTACCATCTAGTTGTTGTAAGTCAGCTAATTATTCGGCTCATCAGTTCAACCAGAAAACAATATATTTAATGACCACTTAATAGTCGAATTTTGGCACGAAAATTGGTCGGTGCAGGAAATCATCACCAAACAACTCAAAACAGAACCAAACCCGAACACCGCTCGGGTTAGTCAATAAAAACAAATACATAAATATATTTGGGTCAGGCAAATCAATATCACCAAGTTGGAATGCGATTTGCCCAAGCAGCACTCGGACTCATCAATGCAAAACAAACGCCTTGCACGAGTAACGCTCGGGATAAACTGGCAACTGGTTAATTGAAATCAAAGAGTCAAAGCATTGGTAAATGGGCAAAACATTGTATACGCCGGTCATTTGGTTTTAATAAATAAACTCCAATACACATATGATTTCATAAAAAAAATCATACACTTTAAAGCAATCCTTGTATTTTGAGAGTGTTTCGCCTGATAAATATAAAATATTGATATTATTATAATAAAAGGTAATTTTTGATTTATAATATTGTCTTTGCGTGGAAAATAAAATGAACTAGTATTGTTTGTTTAAAAAAAAAGATTATCAACTGAACCGCTGAAGTATTGAATTATTTCACGCAAAATAATTTTAAAAGGTATAAAATGGAAAATAAAAGTACTTAATTTATTAAAATATTTTATTCTTCTGTCTCATTGGGAACTGTCCCAGGATGATATTTTTTTTAAGTATCTGCATATTTACAAGTCAATTAAAGTTATATATTTTTTTAATGGTAAAATTGTTATTTCACTGGTCAAAAAAACATTGTTTTTATTTAAGCTTAAGAATTCCAATAAGAAATGTCACTAAAACATTAAGTCAATGTTTAATTTTTCTAGACATTAACATTTTTAAAGAGTTGATATCTTTTTGTTTCTGTTTTTTTCTTTGCTCTTTTTTCGGAATGCCTTTCGGCTTCTTTCCTAATTTAACATATTCTTCTTGTTCGTCAGGTTCAAATTTTTTGTCTGCATTCGCGCTGTAGAAGAGATTGTCAGGTTTAGAAAAATTGCCATCCTTCTTCTTACCTTTCTTCTTTTTCCTCGTTAATTCCATATCTTTAATGATATCTATTTTCTGCTTCAGTATTTCTTTCTTCAGTTTCACTTTGTCTGTCTTTTTAATTTGTTTCTTGATGCCAAATTTATTTTTGATGGATTTAAATGACCGCACACTCGCCACATCAAAGTCTTTAGGTAACATTTGTGACATTAAAGATGGGACCATTTCTGGGACGGGTTTTGCTGCAACTTCTCCACTGGAACTTGCTGTGCTACTTTTTGCGCGGAGTTTCTTGAGTTTCCCCATAATCTGAAATAATAAACATCAAACAATTATTTAGTATTTTATTATTAGATTAAAACCAATATTTTTAGCTTTTCCCTTTTTTTATTTGACCAGCGACCGGGTTTCGTCGTTACCGACATCATCAGACTGGTGAGAGGCTATACAAATTGTTATGTTATATATAAAAGAAGGCAGGAGTTGATAACCATGATTCGATATAATTTTATGAGAAATTAATTTAATTTGAGTGAATTTAATTTCATTGTATTGTATGATATTAAAAATATTTTTTATAAAGGTTTTTTTGTATTAAAAGCACGATTTTATATAAAGTTATAATAGATTTGCATTTTTTGTAAATGAATTTAAATTATGTAACGAAGTATCAGGAAATGCTGGTTGACGGCTCCTTCCACTACGCTGTGGTTGTCCGGGGGGAGTCCGAAGTTCTCTGAAATGTAAATTTCCCGGCAGTCATTTCTTATCGACAAGACATTACATCTATTGTTTCTTTTCTAATGGGTAAAGTAAGGGAGAGTGAATGTATGTTACTTGATCATTTAATATGTCTTTATAATGACAATTTTTTAATCTATTTATTTCCAAAATTTCGAGCCTATCTAATTTTTTACCTTTACTACATTTGTGTAAGATTTTTACATTAACATTTTTATCGAAATCATGATTTGACTCTATCAAGTGGTTTGCAAAAGTGGAGTTTCCTTTTTTATTTCTCCAACTTTGGACATGTTAGGTTATTATATTATAAAAAAGTGGAAAAGCTAAAAATATTGGTTTTAATCTAATAATAAATTAAAAATGCAATTCCATCACGAAGTGTCAGTGGATAATATAAATCTATTAATTATTTAGTATCTCATTTTCTGTACAGTCTGCTAGACTACGGAGTGAACTACCTTTCCCTATGAAAGATACAACTTTATTAACACATTGTTTGCGGGAAACGCTTTAAAGTGTCTTTTATATATTGTGGGTAGAAAGCGGGAGACACTTATAAGCATTCTATTATCTTACTAGAACGCGAGAGACGCCGAAAACATTGTACTGATCGGAATTGGGTTTGCGGTTACTAGTTATTATGACCCCAATTAGTATAATAATTAGGGTCAGCGTTGATGAAAAAATTGCCCGACAACAATGTGTTAACCTTCAAGAAACATCGGAGATTCCTAACAGGCCTTCTAAACACTTTTTCACTTTATAATTTTAATGTAACTTTGTTTTAAAATCACTATAAATATTTTATTATAACTTAATTATAATGTCTACCGGTTTCGAAGCTAACCGCTTCTTTATCAAGACTGGTTAATCAGTATAATTATAAAATGGAAAATCACAAAGTTAGTGCTTCAAATATAAATTATACTTTTTCACTTCCCTAATTGCAACTTCTTTCCCTATCCTATTTCGTTTACCTCTTCAGGCTTTCATTATAATATTATAAATATGCTTCTATGTCACTTTGCTTCTATTTTTATCCACAGCAGATAGTGCATCATATCCATGCATTGTTTCCTTGATCATTATTAACATGAAGATAAGATGATCAGTCAGTTAAGGGTTACATTAAATAAATGTTAAAGTTAAAAATCACTGATATTAATTTTGAGCCCTCTGGCAATTGAAATTGGGACCTACAGCATGGTAGCCAAATGCACAAATCACTACACTACAGAGGCAGAAAATATACTGTAAAATGTGTTTTTATAATTATATGATTATTCATTGAATACTATTTTGGTTGCTTTGAAAATTTTGCTCCATAGAAATGAGCTTGCCAACGCATTTAAATTTTCAAAGCAAAAATTCAAATTTTGTTTTTCAAATAATATTTACAATATGTTTGTTTAGCTTCGATCAGATTTACTTTACTAATTTCTGGTCAGTTCGATCAAAGAGCAAACTTCCCTGAAAAGAACTCGCATTCTAGATAAATTATGGATTCTTAATTTATTTTTCCTTTGCCAAATACTACATTGGAAACAATATTGATGTAACAATATCATTGATTACTTCGTTACTGACATAATTTTTGTTTCGGATTTAAATCCGTAATACTTAAGTTGTTATAATTAATTATTGAATATATGTAAACGTAGTGTAAATAAATATTTTTTTATAATAAAGAATCACTTACATATTGTTAAATTTAATAAGGTCTGGATGAAGCGATAGTCAAGTCAGCTTGCAGGTTCAAAACTTTTATTGTTACAAATTTATTAAAATTTGCACCTATAAGTATT
Organism: Brachycentrus maculatus; assembly: GCF_059751285.1. Taxonomy (NCBI): domain Eukaryota; kingdom Metazoa; phylum Arthropoda; class Insecta; order Trichoptera; family Brachycentridae; genus Brachycentrus; species Brachycentrus maculatus. The sequence continues at coordinate 545,553 of NW_028280788.1, forward strand.
TCTTAACAATCGAGGAAACGGAATATAACCTCAAATTGATACAATTTTAATTTTTGTTTAGTGTCAAAATGGTGATCGGTGTTGCCATTAGTAGTTGATTTTTTTTGTCAGGTAGGTTCCTACCAAATATTAATTGAATGAAAAAATACAACCTAACCAAATTTCAAAATTTATTTGAATTAATTTTAAAACGAGGAAGATAATTCGAATTCTTTATTCACTACTCCATCAATTATTTTGATATAATGACAGCGATAAAAAATTAAATTACTCTTCCTTCGCTGACAAGAATTTTTATGTATTACTTCAGAAAACAACAAAACCGTTTTTTTTACTCTGTGAACGTAAATTTAATTCTGGGTAAACTCGGAGAGCCTTGCATAATGTTTTCCTTTATTTTATAAAAATTTAAAATGAACATGTCCGCCTTTTAAAGTAAATTTCGAAATCACTGTTTTTTGAAAAATACGTTTCATATAAGTATACCGGTAGTACACATTAGTTTTCGAAATTCTATTTCCAAATTCTTTACAGGAAATAAATATTAAACCGGAAGAGGTATTAAGATTCACGTATTCCACACATAATTCGTAGAATCTATACCTTGATATCAATAATTTCATTCATTATTATCGATAACAAAATTTGCATATCGAAAAAGATCTTTTTATTTATTATTATTATTATTATTATAGACAATATATTCACCTTATTTCCTATTCCAAATTAAACAAATCGAACGTCAAATACGTCGATATATACTTAAATGTTTTTTTTTCAGATTGTAATTTTTATCTGTTAATTACTAAAATGATTTTAGTAGTTCCGTGTATTCGGAAATCCGACTTTGTAAACTGACGTGTGGGATGAGCATTATACAGGCGAGAACTGTACAACAAAAAACCCTCTCTAAGTGATAATTACCACTAATCTCAAGATCCAAATGGTTATGACACTCCCGCTCATTTTCATTCTCTTGTAAACTTTAGGAAAATAAAATTATACACATAAATTTAATGTTTAAGTGAAAAGTTTCAACCGAATTTTTAATGGAATTTGATATAACCTAATTAGTTGAATCGTGGATAAATTCATTAGTGAAATAGCAGTTGCTAATCTGATGATAGTAACGGCTAATTATGCAGGAAAGTTTCAAAGTTATGGAACGGCTCATTCGGCACAGCCCTCATTTCAGATATCAATTTTAACTTAACAAATAAGCAAAATTCTTCTTCTTCTTACCCTTATGTCACTCAATCGTACATAGGGCACTGTATCGTATCTACGCAGTCAATGATTGGATAGCAGGGATTTTTTCCATGTAACGCGGTTGAACGACGTTCCGGCATCTTTTTTGTAATAAAAAATATTATAAAAAAAATTGTAATATCAGTTAGACGAAACAATATTTGCGCTTAAGTAATTACAATCTTCTTTTATATAATTCGTCAAAATGATAGGAAAAGTAGCTTTGAATTTTATTTAAATCATATTTGAATATATTTTGTTCAGTAAAAAGCTTAACATGAAGTGAGTAGACCTTTTTTGTTAAAAAAAACCCTATTGGATAGTACTTAGTGAGCTCTAATTGACATTCGAAATCGATTGTATAACTCCTTGGATTCTAACAAATATCTAAAATTTCGTGTAACCACACTTAATTCTTGTATTAAATGGTACATAACAATTGATTAAAAAATTTATTTTATTTATAAAAGAATCTAACATGACTGTCGCCGTGCGTAAAGATTTTTTTTGTATTCCTTAATATCACGATGATATTATAAAAGGTGTAAACTATATACACAGAGAAAATTACCTATCACTTTCAATAAAAATAATGGAATTCAACATTTTATGTGACTTTTACTTCTGAGCTTTTAGAATCCCTGTTTTATTCTAACACAAAAAATGAGATAAAAACTCGCAACCGAGTATAAAACATTACGCTAAATGCGAATATCTCATATGATGTATTTTTTCCGGGGCCATTATTTTTTGCTGTGTTTCATTTCGCCGAATGGGAAGAATACAAGTGTCTGAATATAACGTGTAAGGAAAAAATGGCTAAAAGTCTGGCGCGGTATTAGATTTATAGATATCCGCCATCCGAGGGTCAGCCAAACCCTCATTTGTAAGGGCCTCTGAACATTTGTCATGGCGCGGGAAAGGGCCAATCCATAGACAAAATACATAATTAAACATGATCGCGATAATGTTTGAGTAATTTTGTATAATCCGTTCCATTTTAGGTGCCTACGTGAACTCTGTACGGTTGTCGTTGACCCATTGGAAATACGCAATAAGAAATCGAATTTATACACCGATTGGCCCAATTTGTATCGAGTGATCGAATGAAAATTAAGTACTGCCATATTTTAAAGAATTCGTATTTCATTCGTTAGTTTTTAAAAAAAATTATTATTTAGGTAGTGTCCCTTGGAGACAAAAATAATGAGATGATGCATTCACGGAAGCCTGGGTGTAAACGACATTAATAGTAAAGTAAGGAAAGACAATTGAGATGGTATGGACACATAGGACGCAGAGAACCTAAAAAAATTGTAATACAGGCGATCGCCATGGATCTTTCTTGAAAAATATCTAGAGGAAGACCAAAAAATTCATGGAAGTGACAGAAAAATAACATGATTCGAAGGCATGATCTAGGTGACGTTGTATATGATAGAATGATCTACATCCTGAGGACGAGGAGATCTGATCCCAACAGCCTACAAAGACGATAAGTTGAGATGGAGCAAGGAACAATATTTATATTTTTAAAATTATTATTTCGATCGCCTATCACTGGAGGATGATTCAATGCCCATGATATTTTTACCCACCCTTGCTATTGCCACCTTTGATGTTGCCAGATGAGGAATAAGTAAGTACCTACTGCATCGTGTTAAAATTCACATTCTAACAAAAAACTCACAAATGCAACCCTCATTCAGTCAATTTACAATCAAATTAAATGCAATCTGTTGACGAATTATAGGTTAAAAAGAAATAACAACATACTATTGAAATAAAATGATATTACACACATATATGCAGGACTTTTTTTTTGACAAAAAAAGTCGCGAAACTCATTTATAAAATCCCGGAAAAGGTCCCGGAACTAACAAATTTTTATTTATTTCAATATCATTTAAATATTTATTAACATACCATATTTTAATATATTGACAAATTATATAAATAAAGATTGTAATTACATAAGCGCAAATATTGTTTCGTCTAATTGATTTAGAAAATTTAAAAAAATATCGTTGAAAAATGTGCCGGAACGCCGTTCCACCACGTTGCACGAAAAAATGCCCTGCATATATCGCTCGCTCCTTTCAACAACGTCATAAATAAAAAATCTTGATTTTCAGAAGATCGTTTTTAAAGATAAAGAATATAATAAAATGTATTAGAAAAATAAATATCAAGCCACTTATTGAACTTTTTACTATGCAACAGATCTTTTTAGGTAAAACCTGAAGGTTTTTTCTCTAATTCAAAAATATTTATTATATTGAAAAAAATAATTAAACAATACTAACTAACCATCACGCCGCTTCCCCGCAGGAGTAGGCAGAGAGAATAGAGCGCCACACCACTTTGTCCTTGCAAACATTCTTCGCCTCTTCCACGTTCATGCATCTCCTCATACATACCCGCCGATTGTTACGACTCCTAACCTGACCACTTTCAAGTATTTGGCATACCTGATCGTGCCATGTTTTTCTTGGTCTTCCTCTGCTTCTTTTTCCACTAACATTCGCCTCATAAATTTGTTTTACCGTTCTTTCCTCACTCATTCGTTCTACATGTCCAAACCATCTCAATACACCTTTCTTAATTTTATCGATAATGCTTATCTCAGCTTTGCATTCCTTCCTTATTTCACTATTCGCACATCTATCATACATCGTTTTGTCGCACATTCTTCTGAGATATCGCATTTCGACTGCATTCAGCTGAATGCAGTCGAAATTAAACAATACCATTTCTTCAAAATGCAAAAACAACACTTTCTGTCCTGTAGCGGGTAAATATTATGTTAAAAATATGCCACTTTTGCTGGGATATAGTACATTTTCTGGGCATTCTGAAAACATGCACAACTAAACTTGACGATTTTTGATATATGACGTTGTAGAAAGGAGTGAGCGATATGTAATGCTTTGAATATACAAAAAAATATTTATAAATATATATATATATATATATATATATATATATATATATATATATATATATATATATATATATATATATATATATATATATATATATATATATATATATATATATATATATATTATATATATATATATATATATATATATATATATATATATATATATATATATATATATATATATATATAAATATATATATATATATATATATATATATATATATATATATATATATATATATATATATATATATATATATATATATATATATATATATATATATATATATATATATATTTGAATACAAGTGTGTAAAATTTAACAGAGTAACGGAATGCATACAAGCACACATCACTTAAGTTTTTTTTCGGTGATAAATGAATCTGCAGAAGTTTCAAATCCTGATTGATTACTCCTATCACTCTGATGCTAGGCACACAACATGCACAACTAAACTTGACGATTTTTGATATATGACGTTGTAGAAAGGAGTGAGCGATATGTAATGCTTTGAATATACAAAAAAATATTTATAAATATATATATATATATTTTTTATTTTATTTTTTATTTTATTTTATTGGAAGGAAGAACAACAGTTACAATATATGATACATACAGAATACAAAAAATAAAATCATGAGTACCAATTATAGTTCTTCACAACTATACATAAGAGAGGTCTATATAAAGGAAGAGACATGAGACAAGGATGGGATAAAGAGAAAAGGAGATGGCAGTGATAGGAAAGAAAGAAAAGGAAAGGACAGGGAATAGAATTACTTTTTTAGGTTTATAAGATTTCGAACAATTTAGCTTTAAATTTTAAAAGATTGGAGTAGAACATATCAAGGTCGGTACAACATTCATTAAATTTTCCACAACTTCGATAAATAAAGGAATTTTTTGTATAGTTCTTTGTTGGTGCTGGATTATAAAAGGTATGACTATGCCTATTGATTCTAATTGGACAGTGAAAAGGTATCTGCGCAAGAAGATAAGGGCTCTCAGTCATATTATTTATAACTTTATACAAAAAACATAAATCTGATATATTCCTACGTTTACTAAGTGAAGATAATTTATGGAAGGCTAAAGATTCTTCATAAGAGTTGAAACTTAAATGAAGCTTACCATCCATCATTTTTAGAAATTTATTTTGAATACGATCAAGTTGAGCTATATATATAGCGTACTGAGGGTTCCAAACGACTGAGGCGAATTCGAGGTGACTACGAACATAAGCGTTATATAAAGTTACAAGAGATGATGTATTTTTAAATGGTTTAGTGGTTCGAAAAATAAAACCTAAGTTTCTGTAGGCCTTATTAACGCAGGCTTCAATATGTGAAGAAAACAAAAGTTTCTCGTCCATTATAACACCAAGGTCTCTTAATTCAGTTTTCCTGGTCAGCCGACTATTGTTAATTTCATAATCAAACATAATTTTATTTTTTTTTCTTGTGAACGTAATGCTAAAACATTTATTGACATTCAGAAAAAGCTGATTAAGATTACAATAAGACACTAGATTATCGAGATCGTTTTGCAACATTGAACAATCGTCTAAAGACTTGACTCGTATAAATAACTTGGTATCGTCAGCAAACATGAGAAAATTTTGATTGATATATTTGTTAATATCGTTTATGTATATTAAAAATAATAATGGGCCCAGGTGGGATCCTTGGGGAACCCCAGAAGGAATCATAATGTAATTAGAAGTAAATCCTAGAACCGCTACCGCTTGGCTTCTATTTTCAACATAAGAAATGAGCCATCTAAGAAGATCACCATGAATACCCATTTCGCGAATCTTACGAATCAAGACATTGTGATTTATTTTGTCGAAGGCCTTGGCAAAATCAGTATATATGGCGTCCACCTGGTAGCCCTCTTCCATGGCCGATAGTATGAAATGATTGAACTCAAGCAAATTTGACTCAATCGACCTGCCTCTTAAGAATCCGTGTTGGTTCAATATAATGTCATTTCTTATTACTGGGTTGATTTTATCCGTGACAATTTTTTCCATAGTTTTTCCAAAAAGTGGAAGTTTGGATATCGGTCTATAATTACTGATATCGGATCGGTCACCACCTTTGTGGATAGGAGTAATGAGTGCTCTCTTCCACACGGAGGGAAAACATCCCTCTCTAAAAGATTGTGTATACAACTTGGAGAGCGGAATGGAAAGTTCCACAGCACAATGTTTAATAAGCAAAGGGTGAATACTGTCTGAACCAGGACCCTTATTTACATCAATATTACTAAGGTATTTAAGGACAGTAGGTCGATCAAAGTCAATTATATTCAATGAAGTGCTTGTTTCGTTATCATTAGTTTGAGGAGGCGCCATACATGATGTACTGCCAGAAGAGTCAGGTACAAAAACGGACTTAAAATAATCGTTAAATTGATTTGATATGGATAAACCGTCACAGGAAGATACATTGTTTAAATGCATTGACGACGGTAGATTAGAGTTGTTACATCTTTTGTATTTAGAAAATGACCACAAAATTTTTGGGTTTGTTTTCAAGGTTTCTTCCACACTTTCAATATATTTTTCGTAACATATTTTATGAACGGTTTTTTGACGAGATCTTAAGAGGGAAAAAGTTTGAAAATCTTCAACTTGTTTAAATTTCTTCCATTTTTTATGGAATTTAGATTTTTCTTTCAATATCTTTATTAGGGCTTTGCTATACCAAGGGGGGTATTGATTAGGGCTAAAAACTATTTTTTTAGGGACACGTAATTCAATTATATTATAAATAATGTTATAGAATTTATCCGTAGAATCATTTACGTTCATATCATGGAATTCAAGATCCCAATTTACTTGAGCGAGGTCCTCTTTCATTTTGGAATAATCAGCCTTGTGGAATAGCTGGACTTCTCTTGCGTTTGGCTTCAGACATCTTGTGGGATTCAAGAATGAAAGTTGAAAGTCAATTATTAGAGATTTGTGGTGGCTGTCTTCGGGAACAATCGGATGCGTGCAATGAGATGTAAGGCAGTGGATAAAATTAGTCATAACGAGATCTAAAATCCTATTAAGTCTGTTGCGTTCATTATTAAATTGTAGTAAACCGTGTAAAGCTAAGAATTCCACAAGTAGTCTACTAGTATCCGAATCATAATTTGTAGGTGAGAGTGAATTACTACCCTCATCCAAAATCCAGTCAATTTTAGGTAGGTTATAGTCACCTAGCAAAAGAAGAATATCATAAGGTTTGTCAGAAAGTGCAGTTTCTACACTGTTGAGATGCGCTACAAGACTTGAGGTATAATTACGTCCCTGAGGGTGATATGAACAGCAAATGTGGATTTTTTTATTGGAGTTAATATCAAATGAAACCCAAATATCTTCAGCTGCGGAATTCCAGACAACGTTTGATGTTGCGTTGAGTCTATTGTGAGTTGCGATTAGAACACCACCACCAAGTTTACAATTAAGATTAGCGTAGTCACGATCTCTTCTAAATACACAATATCTTGAATCAAAGAGTTCGCTATTATGAATACCATCCAATAACCAAGTTTCCGTGAAACATATAACATCATAATCACTATTCAAAATATTTAGTTGGCATTCGTGAGTTTTCCCTCGAAGCCCGCGTGAATTTTGATAGTAAATTTTTAGGTCACTCGCGCCTGTGAAGAAAAGCAAGGTAAATACAAAACAATAATATACGCAAAGTCGATGAAATCTTTGACGCTGGAAATGTAAAATATTGATGAATTAGGTGAGTAATTCCATTTTGACTCTATATCAAAACAGAATAACTTTACAGAAATAAATTTAGTTATGAAAAGAATGAGACTGAGCACCCAAATTAACATTAAAATAAGTGTAATGGTAAAAAGTAAATGGGTTGCAGGGTGTAAGAAAGGGAAGCTTGTGTGAGAGGGAAGGAAGTGTATAGGATAGATAGGAATTTGCAATGCTATTACAATAATTGAGGCGAATAGTAATACATAATAAAAAGCTATTAAAAAGAAATACAGAAATTTAGTGATCACGAAATATTTTTTTAATTTCGTCTTCGGAAGATATTTTAAAAAATGGAGAAGTGTCGTTCTTTCTTGCAAATACTTCACCATTTTTTTCCCAAATATACTTAAAATTTGCTTTTTGAGCTGCATCCCTGCACCTCCTCAACAACTGTTTATTGAAGAGGGTAAGATGATTATTTATATAAATTTTGCCAGAACCTGGGAGCCCCAGTTCGGCGTAAGATAGGCCCTTATATATATATATATATATATATATATATATATATATATATATATATATATATATATATATATATATATATATATATATATATATATAGATATATATATATATATATATATATATATATATATATATATATATATATATATATATATATATATATATATATATATATATATATATATATATATATATATATATATATATATATATATATATATATATATATATATATATATATATATATATATATATATATATATATATATATATATATATATATATATATATATATATATATATATATATATATATATATATATATATATATATATATATATATATATATATATATATATATATATATATATATATATATATATATATATATATATTTGAATACAAGTGTGTAAAATTTAACAGAGTAACGGAATGCATACAAGCACACATCACTTAAGTTTTTTTTCGGTGATAAATGAATCTGCAGAAGTTTCAAATCCTGATTGATTACTCCTATCACTCTGATGCTAGGCAATCTGCAGAGCATCCAAGTCTTCGGGCGAACTTCAAGTTGAATATTTACGAGAGTCTGAATTTTCGGGAGAGCGAAAAAAGCTTATTGTACGTAAAGTGTGTGTAATTGACACATTTACAACTTTCGTAAATTTGACGATCGCTAGATCAATATTCAAATAAATTTATACATATACATTAAATTGTATATTGTTGTTGATACATTGTACACTTGGGTTTGTTTTTATGCGGATTTTTTATGCGATTTTGAAGTTATGCGATTTTTAAATATAATGGAACTTATTTATTGTCCGCCTCCGTAAAGTAATGGTCAGCACGCTCAGCTACCGTTCTGAAGGTCCCGGGTTCGATTCTCAAGGCGGGTAAAATAAATATAAATATAATTCACTGTCATATTTATTCAATATTACCCTGGACTGGTACCTGAAGCGGAGGGCTGATCACCTTTCCTTCATGTGTAAACCATCAAGATAACACTGCGTTTATATGACGCAGTGCCCTATGCACCATTGGGGTGCGGATAAGGGTTTTATTATTATTATTTATTTATTGTAACTGCAGACAGTTGGTAGAATTCCATATTGAATTGTTGGGTAATATATCCAAAATACAACTCGGTTTTTGTTGGATTGTATTCTACATTTATTTATGTATATTTTAATACGTGACGCGTTTCGTCTTCTTAGGACATTATCAAACACCGACTAAGTTTTGTAAATATTTTTAGTCAGTGTTTGATAATGTCCTAAGAAGACGAAACGCGGCACGTAACAAAATATACATAAATAAATGTAGAATTAAATCCAACAAAAACCGTGTTTTATTTTGGATATATTACCCAACAAAAATGGAACTTATCCGTTGTTTTTGTACGTAGTTCAAGTCTTTTTTTATGCGAATTCACATTAAAAAAATCTAAAATTTAGACTAGTACAAGTTACAACCGTTAAAGTGTGATTGTGTCACTGGCACAAAGTTAAGCTCAAATCTTACACATATTCTAACCCTTATCAGCATCCAATGGTGCATAGGGCACTGGATCATATTGACGCAGTGTTATCTTGATCATTACATACACGAGGGCCAGGTGATCACCCATGCGCTTCAGGGACCAGTCCAGGGTAATATTAAATAAACATCAGAGTGTAAAATCATATAATAATAATATAAAACCCTTATCCGCACCCCAATGGTGCATAGGGCACTGCGTCATATAAACGCAGTGTTATCTTGATCGTTTGCACATGAAGGAAAGGCGATCAGCCCTCCGCTTCAAGTACCAGTCCAGGGTAATATTGAATAAATATTACAGTGAAAAAATCACTCATATTTATTCTTACCCCCCCTGGGAATCAAACCCGGGTCCTCCAGAACGGTAGCCGAGCGTGCTGACCATTACACTACGGAGGCGGACAAAAAAACAACTGAATTTATTTTCACCCCCCCTGGGAATCGAACCCGGGACCTCCAGCATGGTAGCTAAACACGCTAACTACTACACCACGGAGGCGGTTCAAATATAACCAGCCTGTAACAGATCATAAACCCTTTTAATACCCAGACTTTCATATTTTTCTTCATCTATATTGAGATGTCAAAAAATATAATATATTATATGATATTCAGCCTGTGAAATAAATTCAAGCAAACTTCTGTAACGAATTGAGGGTAATTTATGCCGCCCGAAACTTTTCCAAAATCCAGTATTGTTGTTGAATTCTAATTTCAACAGACGGCAAACGCATTTATAAAATGGAGTACGATATTATTAAATCGATCGTGAAATAAAGATTGTAATTTACAACATTTTGAGTGTGTCCAAATACTTGTTCACAAATCTGGATTATCTCCAACTAAAGGAGTTATTTTTCATTTTATTTTTTATCTCATAAAAGATGAAAAAGAATATGGAAGAAAAAATAAAAGCTATGAATGATAAAAATGATAATGATATCTTTTGGCGTTTCTCATGTATGTGATTATAATCCAGGATTCAATGTTTCTAATTGATTCATATATATAGAACTACCAAGAATTTGAGTAGTGTGGTTGTCAATAATGGGTGAATGTATATACGTGTGTAAAGTGATCACTTAAACCAACCTACTCAATAAAAAGCTCAATAAAAAGCTTCTTTTTACCTCACCAATAGATGTCTCTAGTGAAGTTTTAATGATTAAAGAACAATGTTTCAAAAATCGTTCATATGAATATATATAATAATTAAAGAAAACACTTCGTTTTTTACCACTTGAGTTTAATTATAGACTACATGTTTCAGAAGCTAAACTTCCATCATTCAGGTCTGTATAATAACTAATGATGATGAAGTTTAGCTTCTGAAACATGTAGTCTATAATTAAACTCAAGTGGTAAAAAACGAAGTGTTTTCTTTAATTATTGTAACATGTCTTACCACAAAGTTAATGCCGAAACAATAAATGAATATATATATATTGAACTTCCAAGAATTTGAGTAGTGTGGTTGTTAATAATGGGTATAATCAGAAAATGTATACACGTGTGTAAAGTGATCACTTACACCAACCTACTCAATAAAAAACTTCTTTTCATCTCACCAATAGATGTCTCTAGTGAAGTTCTAGTGATTCAAGAACAATGTTTCGAATTGATTCATATTTAAAATATTTTGAACCAAGAATTTGAGTAGTGTGGTTGTCAATAATGAGTAGAATTGGTGAATGTTACACCAGCCTATGACGGTCGTCAGCCCCGTAAATGCCCAGACTTTCATATACCTCTTCATCTTTGATGAGATCAAAGAATAAGATTGTAATTAGCGAATAAACCTTCAGAGTGGGACGTCACGTCCGGAAACATACATCGACAAGGTTCCAGGGAAGTAATTAGATAATAAACATACATTTATAGGACTCCAGACTTTTGGCAAGCTGTCAGCTCGTCATAATTAATCTTCATGAAGAGGATTAAGGGGGATGCGACGCTTAAATTCCAGCTACGAAATTGTGACGAGGTAAAATTAATATAATTATTATAGGTACGTGTATTCTTCGGGATACTAAATTAGAAAAAAAGTAATTTATGAGCTTTTAATACAATTTTGATTAGGTCGCGCGGGGTTAAAAAGCTTTTTACGTAATTGCAGGAACCAGTTTGTAATGTCTTTAATCAAGCTTTTTTATACGTCTTCTGTTTAATGAAATTAGGGTAGCGGGACCATTTGTGTGCATTGTACGAGTTATTGGCAGTACAGGATTAAAAGAAAGAATGTTAAAAATGCGCGTCTGGCACCGAACACGTAAAATACGTGAAACTTCTTTAAAAAATAAAGAGTAGGAGAGGTGTAGTGTAGAGACACAGAGTGAGAGAGAGAGAGAGAGAAAGAGAGAGAGAGAAAGAGAGAGAGTCCAATACTTGTACTAATCCTAGTACTTTAAACGCAGGATGCTATAGACGCTCAAGATAACACCGCGTCAATACATTACAGTGCCCTATGCAACATTGAGTGCGAATATTTGTGTTTTTTATTATTTACAAAAATGCTTCAAATTCATACCATTTCTGTAAACCAAAGGTGCTCAGTATTAAAAAAAGGTATCAAATTGTGGTAGAGTGGGTTCGAACCCAGAAACTTTGACTGAAGAGTCCGCGACACTAACTACGGGACCACGGGAACCTGACATGAAAAAGTTAACGTAATTAAGTTTAATTTATTTAAAATGATAAGTTTATTTTTTTTATTGTAATTGCAGTCAGTTGGTAGAATTCCATTTTCAATTGTTGGGTAATATATCTGAAATTAAACAAGGTTATTGGGTTGAATTGTACTTTTATTTGCATACGTATATATGTGTGATAATATGTGACGCGTTTCGTCTTATTTCTTAATCAAATACTGTGATAATGTCTTAATAAGACGAAACGCGTCACATATTATCATATGTATGTAAATAAAAGAAGAATGCAATCCAATAACCTTGTTTAATTTTGTATATATTACCCAACAGGTCGTTCGACTTTTTTCTATGAAAAATACAAGCTAAAAAAAATGATCCAATGTCAAATCTACCAAAAATAGCGTCCATACCGTCGGTCTGCGTATAATGGAATCTTGGTAGCGCTATTGGAAGTCCATCGGGGACTGACCCAAATTCAAGACCAGGGGAATTTTATCTACAACGGCGTTCTTACGAAGGTCCTTCATCAAATCGTCCTTGCTTAAATTCCTTTAATTTCCTTACTTCATAAAACATTTTACTCTCCTGATAGTCACAAACGTTAATTCTTCAATAGGTTATAATGAGCTTGCCCAAATTTTAAAGGAACAAGGGTAGTGAATTTTTTTAGGAAATTCCAGCATGAGTGAATTTTCATATTTTAAAAAGTAAATATGATTAGTTCTGTTAAACAAAAATTAACGCAATTTGTGACATACCCATAAATGGTTGTTCCTATCTTATTTTTTATTATCCCGGCCGGGTTTACATAACATCATTTTAAATTGATATCAGTAAGAAGAATGTTTGAAATTTCTAAGAAAACTGTTAACATATCGCTCACTCCTTTCAACAACGTCATATTTCAAAAGTTGACAATTTTCAGTTGAGCATGTTTTCGGAATACCCAGAAAATGTGCTATACCCCAACAAAAGCGGCATATTTTTAACTTAATATTTACCCGCTACAGGGCAGAAGTTGTTTTAGCATTTTGAAGAAACGGTATTGTTTAATTATTTTTTTTAAATATAGGTACTAAATATTTTTCAAACGGAGAAAAAAAACATTCAGGTTTTACGTAAAAAAATCTGTTGCACAGTAAAAAGTTTAAAACGTGCCTTGATATTTATTTTTAAAGCATTTTATTATATTTTAAAACTTTAAAGTTTTTTGATATTTTACGTTGTTGAAAAGAGTGAGCGATATAACAACATTAAAAAAAAACAAAGTGAGTTTTTGTCAAAGATCGAGTGTTTCAATTTTTTATAAAATTAAGAAATAACGTTTTTTAACAAACATAAAAATAGTACGGCTCTTTTAAAGAATTTATGTAGAGCCGTTTTTGCGAAAAACCGTGTAATATAAAGTAATAGTAATCGTAGTAAATTATTTATATTTTTTCATGTCATTTCTTATTAACATATATTTAAAACACAGATAAAAAATCCTTAATAGATATATCCTGTATTTAAAAATACGATATAACATATAAGAAAGGTGTGTTGAGATGATTTGGACATGTTGCTCACTCCTTTTAAGAACGTCATAAATCAAAAATCAACAATTTTCAGTTGTGCATTTTTTCGGAATGCCCTGAAAATGTACCATGTCCCAGCAAAAGAGGCATATTTTTAACTTAATATTTACCCGCTGCACGGCAGAAAGGGTTGTTTTTGCATTTTGAAGAAAAGGTATTGCTTAACGATTTTTTTTAATTTACTAAAAAATTTTAAATGGAGAAAAAACCTTCAGGTTTAATCTTAAAAGATCTGTTGCACAGTAAAAAGTGGCTTTATATTTATTTTTGATAAATTGTATTATATTTTTAAACTTTATAAACGTTCTCCTTAAAAATCAAGTTTTTTAATTAATGACGTTCTTAAAGGAGTGAGCGATGTGGTAAATAATAAATGCAACTCTCACCTAAATTTAGATCGTCATATTTCGGTATGAAAGAGTAAGTACCTAAATAATAAATGCAACTCATATCTAAATTTAGATTGTCCCTATTTAGGTAAGAGTAAGTACCGTGCCCTTAAGTACATATTGTATAGTGCTGTAACGTAATTATTAGCGACGCCCCACCATATAGTATTCCCCATTAGCAGAATATAACCGTGAATTATAATAATCATTGTTTACATTCAGACAATAACCGAATATTTTACATTAATGGCAGCAGTATTTACTCACTAAACTAGCGTAATTCAAACCGTGATGGAAATGCGTAATATGAACACCACCTATCTCTAAAATCACCCAGAAAAGACATTTGTACTGAAAATACTAATTTTCAGATTGTAACTTTGGTAATGTAGAATAAATAGTGTAAAACATTTTAATTGCTTTTGAGATAAAAATTTTTCATATATATTTTTAACCAAAAACATATTAACAAACTACAATTAACAAAAATGTACAGTAATAGGGAGTTCCAAAAATTGAGTAGTTTTGTTGTCAATCATGGGGAGAATAACTGAATGCTAGTGTGTAAAGTGATCACTTAACCAAGCCTAAGACGGTCGTAAGTCTTGCCTAGACTTCCATATTCTTCTTCATCTATGTCGCGATGTCAAAAAGTACAATAATGTACCCTCACTGGGTTTTCCCGTACGGTGAGCACATTTTACAATAATTGATTATAATAAAATAATAATAATAATAAAACTCTTATCCGCACCCCGATGGTGCATAAGGCACTGTGTCATATAAACGCAGTGTTATCTTGATCGTTTACACATGAAGGAAGGGTGATCAGCCCTCCGCTTCAGGTACCAGTCCATGGTAATATTGAATAAATATTACAGTGAAAAAATCACTTATATTTATTTTACCCCCCTTGGGAATCGAACCCGGGACCTCCAGAGCGGTAACCGAGCGTGCTGACCATTACATTACGGAGGCGGACAAAATTGACAAAAGGCGGATTATAATTAATATATAAATTGTTTATGACATGCAATTAAATACAATAAATAAAGTAATAAATAAAATAATAAATAAAGACCGAACAGTGTATCTATTTCTAATCTACCCACCTCCATTTTCTATTATGAATAGCTCTTTTATACTTAGTTCCGTTATTTAATGACTTTTTGTATAATTGTAGTAGTTTTTAATTTCATTGGTAGAGACCTAATTGACATTTAAAAAAAATATCTGTAATTTATTGCTCCATATCACTAATAATTACACTCATTAACTAATTTTTGACTTTTAGTCCATCAAATTGATTAGAATAATAATAATAAAAAAAATAAACATGGACAATTTGAATAGCGCAATTTTCGTAAAATAGCACCTAAAGGGCGCTCAATGTCCGTTTTTTGTGGAAAATTTTGTTTTTATTTCGGTTTTGCAAAATATTTTTTGTTTAAAAAGGTACAATTTTTTGTAGAAAGAAATTGAAAGTTCATACCGTTTAAAAGTGATATGAAGCGAAGGGCTGATCACCTTTCCTTCATGTGTTAACGATCAAAATACCACTGTGTTTATATGACTCAGTGCCCTATGCACCATTGGGGTGCGGATAAGGGTTTGAATTGAAAATTTAATTATTTTGATAAGTTTAAATTATTTACCAGTTATGTTTTATACTTAGGTTTGTGTAGGAAAAGGGTGGAAATTGGTGCAATTGATTGTGTGAGGCACAATTATTCAGTTCATATGTTTATGAATGTGGAACGGCTCTAGTAGGAATACCAAATGTAGGAATTATGAATATGAGATGTGCGGAGAAGGAATATTAAAACGGTAGGCGTTTTATTTGTATAGCAGCTCGCTGCGAGGGGATTACGAACCAAATCAGCTGATAGTGTCGAGATTATCATCGCTAACTTCTAAATCAACTCTCAGATAAAAAAAAACAATTGTAAAACACATAGACTGTAAACACATGAACCCAGCATTTCTATGAAAATGAGTAATATGAAAAGAAAATCTTTACGTATAAAAAATTTCAACTTTAAAAAAACCAACGTTTTCAAAAATTTAAAAACTTTAATCTCCGAAAGTTCCTCACCGATTGCATTAAAATTTTGGCATATCGTTGAATTTTAATAAAAATGTCAATGTTTTTTGTTCAAAATCCTAAATCTCCATATAATTAAATATACTGACTGCTTAGAAATTTTGTACATAACGCTACATTCAATACAGAGATGTACGTGTTTATAAATTTTCGTAACTTTCACAATGCAAATTGTCTCGTAGAATTTAACATGTCTCGATAATCCCCGGTTTGCATTTTTAAAACGCAAAATTCGTGAGTTAGAAAAAGAGCTTTGTAAGAGAGGAAAGATTGTGATCTCACGATATAACTGATTCATGTGCAACGTGAACACCGTGTTGCCGGCGGTGGGGAGGCTGTTACAGGACTCTCTATGTTATATCTTATTCATATAGGTCGAAAGATTTTCGGTTACAATAACACCTAGAAGCGCTTCGCTAGTGAATGTACTTTATTCATTTTATTCGTGCACTATGACATTAGAATAAAAATATACTTTTAATTATGTGATCAAATTGTGTCTAGTATCGTATATTCTTTATAGGTGAAAACCCATACAAGAAATATAAATAATAACAAAAATAAATAATGAAGAGTGCGATAAAATATACTGGCCAAACTGCGAGAAATTAAAAAATTAGGATCAGAGAACATTGCCATAGGTTAACTAGTAATTATATTTCAGAATTCACGAATCACATAATAGAAATTAACCACTCACTTGACTCAAATACACTTAAATTATACAACTCAGTTACAAACAAAGGTATATCATAAACAATTTAGAAAAACATAAAAGAATTAATTCTGATAAGACTTGAATTAATAAAATGTTTTTTTTTAACATCTTCTAGCCCTTATCCGTACATGAAAGATTTTTTATAACATGCAATCAAAAACAGCCAAATGAAGCGATCAATATCTTGATTTCATTTTTTTAAAGGAATAAGCTGCAAAGCCTCTATAAGAGTCTTGTCTGCAGGTAGGATAGTAAGGATAGGGAAGGTAAATGTGAAAAATACATCACAAACACCCAGGCCAATTGAAAATAAATCATTCTTGAATTTATTTTCCAATTGGCGGGAATCAAACCCGCGACGCCTGTTTCGCAGTCGAGCGTCTACCCAACTGTCCAACGGTGCCGGTCATATAATGAATGTCATATAAGTCATATAATGTTTTACTCAAACTATATATTTAGATTGGCAGTGACAGGTATATTGAAAGCATTTAAATGTAAATTCACAGTAAAATCGGGATACAATTTTATGTTGTTTCACATTTTCAATAAATTTCGCAACTTAGTTAAAAAAAAAAATTGCTTAGCAAGAGCAGATCTGTCAGGAAGCTTAGATGCTTCTGTATCAGATCTGGGCATGCGGTGGGACAGCTTTCAATATATACTCAAACTATATTTACATTTAATTTCTAAATAATAAGCGGGAAGTGCAGAGTCACCGCGGATGGAGAATAGTGACTAAGTCGAGATGTTAGAAAAGGTTTTTGTTTTCTGCAATGAATGTCGAGAATAATTTATCAGCGCAAAAACAAGGAGAATGTTTGGCGGAAAATTTCCAGCTCGCTCTCATTAAGATTAATTATCGTTTCTCGCGTAATTTTCCTTTGGAATGCACACAGCCTACTAAAACACACACCCTTTCGACAAATTCATTTACTCTTACATACTCGTACAAATATTATTTACCATCCTCGAATTTTCTGATTTCCTGGTAATTTTTTTTTACCAAATGTCATTAAGTCAAAGAATAAAGTTAAATTATGATGAAGTTTTTTTACGATATTAATTAAATTATCACGAATAAGGAAATTGTTTATTGACATCTTAATTTAGATGATAAAGATCTTACCCTAAAAAATCTTACCCTCCCATATACAACCTGCATATTATACAAATAATAATTTACATAAAAACCTCGATAACTCAAAATCTAAAATTGATTTATTACAAAAAAGTGGTGTTTATGAAATTTCGTGTGGAGATTGTGATAGAAAATATATTGGCCAAACTGCGAGAAATTTGAAGATTAGAATTAAAGAACATCATAGCGGTCTTGTTAGTAATTATTTTTCGGAATTTGCAAATCATATAATAGATACTAATCACTCATTTCACTCTCATAAATTAAAATTATTACACCTTGTTCCATATAAAGGCCAAATTATGAATTATCTTGAAAATTTAGAAATACAAAAAACCTGAATTCTAATAATAATTTATTAAATAATATATTGTTTCAAAATTCTTCGCCATTGCTTTAAATTTTTCCTTTGTTTTCAAACTCCGTTCCTTGACTAACCCCTTCCCCTTACTTTCCCCTCTCCTTATTTATAGAAAAATTTTATATTTTATATTTTAGTTATTATACAGACCTGAATGATGGAAGTTTAACTTCTGAAACATGTAGTCGATAATAAAACACAAGTGGTAAAAAACAAAGTGTTTTCTTTAATTATTGATAAAGAGTGTAGTAATTTTCCTTGGAAATGCACATAACCTATTAAAACACACACCCTTTCGACAAATTCATTTACTCTTACATACTCGTACAAATGTCATTCACCATCCTCGAATTTTCTGATTTCCTGGTATTTTTTTTAACAAAATTTTTATTATACGATATGAATTGAATTTCATAAACAATGATATTTTGTTTTGACATCTTAATTTAGATGAAGAAGAATATAGAAGTCTGAATATTTACAGGGCTGTCATAGGCTAGTTTCAGCGATCACTTAGCGGGTACTTTGTTTTAAAATCACTAGAAATATTTTATTGTGATTAAGTTATAATAAAATATTTATAGTGATTTTAAAACAAAGTTAAATTTTAATTATATTATAATAAGGGATTTTAGAGTTAACGTTTTTTGCCAGTATACCTACGATGTTTATTTAATATGTCCCTGGACCAACCTGAAGCGGAAGGCTGATCACATTTCTTTCGTCTATTTAACGATCAAGATAACACTGCTTCTATACGATGCAGTGCCCTATGCACCATTGGGTGCGGATACAGTACCATATTTTATGCTTTTGAACGATTTTAAAAAAGTCATGTTTTGCTTTTTAAAAACGCGTTTCACCAAACGAACTTGCTCCTGGAACGAATTACGTACGTTATGCGAGGCACCTCTATATTCGATGTCACACTCGTATGATTCCGGATATCCGAGTGTAGGGGTCACGTGTTCACATCACTTGAATTTCACATCCAGACACGCTGAACTTGGATCTGGGGGTTAGCGATGTCACAGTGCCTGAGTTCGGGCTCTATACCTACATATTTGAAATATATATTGGAATGGGTAGAATGTACATCATACATATATACATGCATGCTTTGCTTTATAGTCTGGGTTCATTGAATCAATTCTTCTTTTCTTCTTATCCTTACACGCACCTAATGGTGCATATGCTAACTTGCTTCCATTACTCATAAAGTCATTATATAATGAAACGAAGTAAGAATGAGTTATTCTTAAACATATATAAAACAGATAAACTAATATAAGAGTTTCTGCTTAGTAAAAAGCTTCTTTACATCTCACCAATAGATGTCTCTAGTGAAGTTCTAGTGATTCAAGAACAAGGTTTCTAAATTGGTTCATATATATATATATATATATAGAACTTCCAAGAATTTGAGTAGTGTGGTTGTCAATAATGGGCAGAATTGGTGAATATTACACGTGTGTAAAGTGATCACTTAAACCAGCCTATGACGGTCGTCAGCCCCTTAATTACCCAGACTTCCATATTCTTCTTCATCTTTGATGAGATGTCAAAAAATAATATGAGATATAAAAACGTTCCATTATTCGGCTACGCCGAGTGGTGAATATTAAACGTGTACAAAGTGATTACTTAATCCAGCCTATGAAAGGTAGTAAACCCAGTTAATACCAGGACTTCTGTATTCTTCTTCATCTATATTAAGATATTTATATTTAAAAAAATACCATTATAATAAACCGCTTTACCAAATTATAAAAAAAGGCATATTAAAAAAGGATTGTGGGATATTTGTGAACGACGGGCAACACTGTGGACCTATGATTAGTTTGATGTGTCAATACTGTAGGGTAGTTAGTACCTATGAATGAGTTTCATTTATTTGGAGCATACTTTTAAAAGAAAAAGCAATTTAAAATCAAGATCGTAGAAAACGTAGGTAAATGAGAGCTATAATGACAACGGACTGGTATTTAAAAAAAATCTTTCTAGCAAATTTCTATAATTTTTAGCAACATATTTAAAAAATAATCTTAAAAATTGACGGGAGTTTTATATCGCTATTAAGAATACAAAAAGTATTCTGACCATATCGTAATCATAAAGGAGAAAGTGACCAAGTGCATTTTTTTACAAAAACATTTGATATCTTACTTAAAAGCCTTTAAAAAATCCCAAAGGATTTTTAACATGGAAGTTTAATATATTGACTTGTTAAAAATGACTAACTGCATTGATGTTTATTTTCTTGCCAAGCAAAAGTGACTTAAATGCCCTGCTAAACATTTTACGTTTTGTAGCTGGTCACTTTCTACTGTACGACTACGATATGATCATTTACGTAAATATATGAAATAACAGGAAGCTCCAGTTTTCCGTTCTATAGATATAAGTTAATCAAAGTGTACATATTAGTTTCCGCTCAATCCACGTTTTTGTGTGCGATTCATGCAATCGGAATTCCGAAAGAGGAAAACGTCAGCCGAAAACGCCGGCGGAAAACTCACGTGTATGGGCAGGCTAACGATCTTTCTCCCAATTTGGGTATTGCTATGCTAAAAAAAAGTACGTGGAAGTACCTACTTACGTACATCTAATAGGTACCTTGATAGAGATTAATGTTAAATGGCGTTTCAGTAAGTTGACAGCCCGGGGTAAGTGGGAAAGGCTCATTGAAAGAGCGGATGTTTTTTCTGCGTTCATTTTTCCCTTTGAAAAGGGAAAAGACATTGATGCATTATGCGAATTCCAAATGAAATGTTTTAATGACATTGTTGTCTTGTTAGTCTGGACGTGTCCCTTTTATCCGAGAATAAATTTTCGCATTTATTCCCGCCAAAGTCGGCCATTCAAAGGAATACGATTGCTTCTCTTTGGCCAAAATGGCGGGAATGATTTATAACAAGGTGGTGAAAGGATATTTTTCGTCGTATTTTTTCTTCGTGAATTTTAATTAAATATAAATAATGACGTAAACTTGTACTAACACACTTAATTAACTTGTTATTTGACAGCTAGTCTGAGACCAGAATTTTCCGCCCATTTATACTGTTATGTTGTAAACATTCTGCAAGACTGACAAAGTTTTTTTTATGTTTTTAATTAAAGTTATAAAGGTTTTTTTTTCATGTTTTTTAATGAGTTGGTATGATTTAACATATTCTTAATCATGGGATTTTATTAGTTTAAAAAAAAACTAAAAAAGAATATAAGAGGAACATTACAAATGATTTTGAGAAATAGATTCTGTCAATGTTTTTTTTAATGAGTTGGTATGATTTCATTGAATGATTCGGCAGTCACTTTGTGGTAAAAAATCTATCGATTTTAAATTAATTTTTTACTTAGTAAATATCACTTTTTCTTAAAATCTACTGTGACACGTGTTTCGATGCATTCCGCATCATTTTCAAACAGCGTATGTGAAGCTAATTCTTAGTGAAATTTTTTATTAACAAAGTAAAATATTAATTAAAAAGAGTTGGTATGATTTTATGAATTTTCAATCATGGTATAATATTTGTTTAAAAAACTAAAACAAGAATATGGGAGGAACATTACAAATGATTTTCAGAAATAAATTCACAAAATTCCCGTGTTTTTTAAACTATTTTAATTAGATTTTAGTTTGACATTTCTTGGTGGAGCTGCATTTTGTATAATAAAATAAAAAGTAAATATTTTTTCACATTTATTTTATTTAAGCAATGACCGAGTTTCATCGTTACTGACATCATCAGACTGATGATGTTGGTAATAAAAAACCGTTATTGTTCTTAACGTTGGTAAGAATAGTTACCTTTAAAATATAATAAAATAAAAAAATTATAGATATTGATTTATTAAATAAAATGCAGTCCCAGTATGAAATTTCTGTTCAAAACTAACAAAAATATAAGAATATACTCGTATAATATAAATACTTGTAAAATGTACTTTGATTATCCCACATTCATTATTTTTTTATATATCCAGATTTTTACAGGATATTTTATTGTGAAAAATTATTTTATAATTGATAATAACACCGTATTTTCCAATATCTTCATAAATAAAATAGTTACATTGCTAAAAAATCGGGATAAAAAAAATCGTTTTTAACAAATTTGTAATGTGGAAAATATTTAAGAATAATTGGCGATATATCAGTGGGAACCTTGATTTTTCAAAAAACGAATAAAAAATATGCTGTTCTATTCTCTCTGCCTACCCCTGCGGAGAAGCGGCGTGATTGTGCGTTAGTTAGTTAGTCAAGACTATTATACCATTAATTATATAAAACATTAAACCTTGAGTGTAAGTCCCTCTCCAAGCTCTTTTTGGAGAGGCACAGCGAATCTAAAACTATAAGTTTACCATATGTATAAATGTTTAGAAATTGTATCATTCTTAAAAATGCAACTTTATTAAATAAATAAATAAAATAAATAAATACGAGTATAATCAAGCAGAAACCTTTATATAATCACTTTTCATGTACGGTTCGTTCCCGCGATATACGGAATTATGTTATTATTATTTTAAAATATTTTATTTTAAGGAGTTATTTGGCTGAATATTTTTTATGCCAAATTTTGAGGGGTTCGAGTGGCTTAGTACATTGTATAATTTGAGGGCGTTAGTAGAACAAAGTTGGCGAACCATGCTTTTCCATTATGTTTTAAAAATTCAAATTTGCAAAAAGGAATAAATTTGAAAATTTAAAAACACAATATGTCCGCGAGGACATACATATTTTTCAAGGACTCGTTTCACATTGTGTGAGTTTTAAATTCCGCTCCTACAATGGGAATAAATTTATTTTGACAAAAGTGATTTCATTTCTAAAGGAAAGTGAAAACATTATTTGTAATATGGGAAAAAAAACGAAATTGTCTACGCGTTGTTATAAATTATTTCATTTATTTAATTGAATTCATATATACAACGAGTGTGTCCAAATACTTGTTCACAAATGGAGATCCATTTATAGGAGTTATTTTTCATATCATTTTTTTGACATCTCATCAAAGATGAAGAAGAATATGGAAGAATTTGAGTAGTGTGGTTGTCAATAATGGGTAGAATTGGTGAATGTTACACGTGTGTAAAGTGATCACTTAAACCAGCCTATGACGGTCGTCAGCCCCATAAATGCCCAGACTTCCATATTCTTTTTCTTCTTTAATGAGATTATCTATCCATTAATAAGTAATACCTGTCCATTTTTGAAATATTTTTTAATTAGTTGATAAAACTATTTATTGAAATCTATTGTGACATGCATTTCGATGAATTCCGCCTCATTTTTTAATACCCCTTGTATCTATCAGCGTCTCAATTTTTAGACTAAGAAAATTTAGACTAAGCTTTATAAACAGTGTTCAAATAAGCTTTAAATATACATATGTGTGTTTTAAAGTGATTTATCTTAAAGTGATTTGAAGTGAGTCACGGTTGTTTTGAAATTTTGAAACAAAATTTTAAAACTGTGTATTTACATACGACAGTTGTTTTTGCCCGCGACAAGTA